>NW_028243411.1:0-88000 GCF_964263255.1 Lissotriton vulgaris
ATGACAAACTTCTGCTTATTTTACATGAAGATTGACCCATCTTTTCCTTTCCTTGAGTGCAACGTGAGGGATTTGTGACAATTCTGCTGGGGTTAAGGGAGTACGAAAGGAAAAGTGGATGTCAACTGTTTTTTAACACACAACAAAATGTAAATATTTGTAAATTAACTTGACATATGTTTCAGACTCTATCAGCAGCAAGAAACCTGCATATGAGGCACTTTTTTGTAAATCTGAGGTGTGATGGAAGCAATGATTTTAATACGAACCAGATTGTTGGACCTGGCCCTTTTTGCAGGGTTTCCCCCAAACCTTTTACCTTCTTCTTCCTATTTTTTCTGACCTGTTTTTGTTGCTCTTAGGACTCTGGGCACTTTACCACTGCTAATCAGTGCTCTCTGTCTAAGTCCTTAGTAAAGTACACTAGCTGTGCCCAGGGCCTGTAAATCAAATGCTACTAGTGGTCCTGCAGCTCTGATTGTGTCATCCCCATGAGTAGCCCTGCAAACAGGTCTCAGACCTGCCATTGCAGTGTCGTTGAGTGCAGTGTTAAACTGGCATTTTGACCTGGCCAGTGCACCCACTGCCAGACCCAGCCCTTCCCTTTTAAGTCACCCCTATGGTAGTCGAAGGCAGCCCCATGGGCATGGTGCAGTGAATTTAAAAGGTAAGGCATGTACCTGTGTGATGTTTTACATGTCTTAATAGTGAAATACTGCCAATTTCGTTTTTCACTATTGCAAGGACTAAATCTCTCATAGGCTAACATGTGGATTGTCTTGAAATATCTTTAAAGTGTAATTTCCCATTGGGAGCAGACAGAGATTTTGAGCTTTGTGTCTCTTAACTCACAATTTAAAAATCTATCTTTTGTTGAAGTTGGTTTCTAAATTGCGTGTTTGAAAATGCCACTTTTAGAAAGTAGGTGTATCTTGCTTAACCAGTCTCTGCCTCTGCTTGTCTATAGAATCCTCGTCTGGGTCAGGATGACAGTTGGGCTCTGGTACATTCACTCCAGAAAGTCACACATAGGGACCTGAGGTGTGCCCTGCATATGCTGATGGATCATCACCAGGCTGAACGGCCCTCCTGAGATAGAGTGGTGGGAGGCTTTATAGGGCTGTGCCTGTCCTTGCACAAAGCTGCCTCTACCTCCCTGTAGTGTGTCAGGAAAAGGTGGGGTCTTGTGCACTACAATGACTTTCCTTTAATGTTTTCCTGCTTCAAAGTCAGAAAGGGTAATAAGTACTAGACTTCTAACACCCCAAAATCAGAACACTTCTGGACTGAGGATATTCTGTCAGAGTGCTGTAGGAGGGACTGCCACTCTGTCTGTTGCTTTGTTGTGCTGGCCTACTGCTTGCTGCTTCCGTCCTGGGAGTGAAAGGACTGGACTTTGCTTTCTACATCCTGATTTAAGGCCCGGACTGGCCATAGCGGGCACCGGGCAATCCCACGGTGCGCCGCACAGGTGGGAGACAGTTTTGGGCCCCTGGGGGCCGTTTTTGTTACAGGGCCGTTTTTGCTACAGGGCTGTTTTTGCAGCATAGCTGCAAAATCGGCCCTGTACCAAAATCGTCCGAAAACCGGCCCCGCAAAGAGCTCTGCTGCACCTCCAACCCCCCCACCCCTCGAGTGGGAGGGGTCCGGCCGAGCACTTTGCCAGGGCTAGTTGTGGTTCCCAGTCCAGCCCTGCCTGATTTCAAGGTTCTCCAAGAGCTTATGTGTGCTTGCCTCCTGTTATGAACTCTCGGGCCATCAGAGACTTCAGCTGCCAGTGCCAGAGCTCATCTGCTGAGAGTCCTGACTTGCCAAGTGGTGCCAAATCCAGTTCCTGTGCCCTTGGAAGTAGAATCTTGTGATCTAAAGGATAAAATCCACACATCGACTCCCAGCACTTGTTTTTTAATGCATTGCTTCAGGAGATCGCTGCATCACCGTGCCTGCGCCAAAGTGTGGTTCCTTGAAGTCACATTGACCATGGCTTTCACTGCATGCTCCAGCTCACCGCTGCAGTGCATTGGAAAAATTGCAGCAGCTTTAGTCCCGAGCCCGGTGTCACCAACGTCTGTGACACCCGCTCCGACATTGAAGCAGCACCAGCTCGCGACTGTGAAATGAACCCAGCACCTGCTACACTGCAGGAAAATAGATGCAGGAGCATCGCCGCTGTTGCATCGACGCAGCGCTTGTGGATTTTCGATGGATCGACCCTGGGCACCGATTCTTCATCAACACGGCATCGCAAAAAAGAACAGTTCGCATGTCTGGAAGCCAAAACATCACCTCCCCTTCCAGTAAGGAACCAACGTATCACCTCCCCTGTAGAGTACGGAACCTATGCATTGCTTTGCTTTTCCAGCGCCTCACCTCACCTCACCTCCCCTGCCTTGTCTTTGATTTTTGATGAATCCAAGGTACTTTGTGTAAAACAAACGCATAGACTAAACTTGCTTAATCTTTGGAAAGTTACATTTTGACTTGTGTGTGTTAATATTGGCTGGTTTTCTAAACTGGTGTGGACTCCAGTGGAGTAGTCTCACTGTGTTACTGTTTATATATACAAATGTTTAACACATTGCCTCTGAGATAAGCCTGATTGCTCATGCCAAGCTACCAAGGGGGTGAGCAGGGGTTATCTTAACTGTGTGACTCCCTTACCCTGACAAGAGTGAGGGTCCCTACCTGGACAGGGTGCAAACCACTGCCAACTAGAGACCCCATTTCTAAATACAAACAAACCAAAATAATGTACTTGCATACCTGATAAATATGCACAGAAATCCAGTTTCTGGATGTTATTGTTTGAGCGCCACATTGGTTTAGCGGTACTGCTGCATGACTGATGCCTCGTCAGGGGTAGTAAGTGCTAGATAAATACAATTACAATTCAATACAATTTTGTGGCCATTTCTATGGAAAATGTGCTCTGTGCAAGAAGCAGGGCACCAACACAATTCTGTACTTATGAACCTAGGGGAATTCGTTCCAAAATGCACCATTGTATTAGCACTATTTGCCGCCGAATGGATGTAACTTATTTACTAAGCTTTTTGTAACACTTGGATTTTTCACAACCCCTTGACGTCAGTGGTGTAACGTTAACAGCGAAAGACACACAGTTGATGGACGGAATGCAGAACAAATGAAAGCATTCACGCCCAGTCAGGAGATCTGGGTTCACCCTTAACGGCAGCACCGTCATTCCTACAATTGTTCCAGCCCCACAGCAGATTAAATGATCCTAGAGGGATGTTGGAGAGCAAGGTCTAACCTCCCATCGGACCTCCATCGGTTCTCCAGACCCTATTCCCTAAAGCCACATTACCTCATATATAAGCTGCCTTTCTTCCACTTCTACGTCTGCTTTTACCGGAAGTAAAACTACAAGTCCCATAATGCAACGAGATGCTATCTACAAGGCCAGGGACGCTTTCACATTTAAAACCTACCATGCTGGACAAGCAGGAGCACTCTTGGCAACCATAACACATCTCTATTAACTTGAGCCAAGGGAAACCCGCTGCCCTTTTACTTGTCAAAACGTGTAGGTACCTGATGTTCCCTACTGCCCCCCTCTCTGCCTCCACCCAACTGCTCCCAGCCCTTTCTCACAACCTGTCTTCATTATCCCTCCCACTCACCTTCTCTCCAGCCATCTCCCATGCTACCTCCCGCCCTCTCCCTCTGGCTCCTCCTCTTTTCCACAGCCCCTCCCATCCATCCCTAAGTGTTTGTCGCGTGGATCCCGGGCTCCGCCCCCTTCGCTAGCCAATCACAACAAGCTCACACCATGGGATGAAAGTTAAACAGGTCAGATTTGGCAAGAGCGCCTAGACTCCCGGGATTGAGTCACACGATCTTTAACTTGAAATACCGTTTTCCCGGTCATGGTGAATATAGTCGGCCTCGACGCCCTGCTGAAAGCCGCCAAGTTTAAGTTCAGAACCGAAAATGTCCATGTGCGCTGCGGGCTGGCAGAGTTTTTGGGGACCTTCATTTTAATTGTAAGTAAAACTCTTATCACGTAAATTGTTTTAACGAAAGATCAAAGCGAACGAGAAGCAGTGAAAGGTTCGTATAAGAAGGAAACAGGTGCTCCCTGAATTACATTTAAAATTGTGTTTTTTTTGTTTGTATTGCTGGGGGTGTTTTTTTTTTAGGTGTTTTAAAAAATAGGTGGTAGTAGGTAAAATACTTTATGGCAAATTATTATATTAAAGAAAATATCTATTACTTGCAGCTTAAATTCTAATTTATATATACGTAAACACTCCCAGGAATGGTGCCTCCAAGAGTGTTTGGGGGGGCATTATACAAACTTTTCCCCTTTCTAATTTGACCGTACAGCACAAAACATAAATATTTCAAATGCCTGACTTCTTGAAGCACGCGCTTTTTATCGATTAAAAGTGCCGTTCCTGCAGAGTTTTACTTTTGTTCTGTGCTAGTTTAAATTCATTTTTAAAATTACCTTAATTCCAAATTAGGGGGGAAATATGTGAAAACGGAGCAGGCGTGTTTTCAATTTTTCCCGCTACAATATGTGAAGGTGGCAGAAACTATGGTAAAGAATCCCTGACGCTTCTCAGACCACATACAACGAGAAAAGTCCATCCAAACTGCGCTCCGCGGTTCCTTAATCCTGACGTCACTGGCCTTCTCCCTCCCACATCCATCTCCCCCACCACACCTCAGTCTTTCTGGGTCCCTTTGGCGAATGTGTGGCCCGTACATATCCTGTCTCGGTCTCTACTTTGCTTCTCTGCACGCCTACCAGCGAACACATGTTCGCAAGGTGCGGTTCTAAAGGGCCGCCGACTCTGGAAGGATGAAGAGCCGGGCTGGTCGCTTCCCTATAGACTTGCTATGATAATGTCTGCTCGCATAGAAGCAATGCGCCCCAGTACGGACCTTTGATGAAATATTTGATTTAAAAATTATTTTTGTATTGTATTTGCTATTGTAGCATTAACGTGTATTGAAACATTTTATTGCTGAGATTTTTTTATCATGAAGTGCATTTTTTGTTATGATTTTAAGTAATTGTACAATAATTTAATTAATCTATACTGTTCATTCCGGTCCCAGTTTAGCTGATAAAAGCAGTCACTCCGTCTCAGCTCTCCTGGCACCAATTATTCCTGCTTCTTGGCAAAATTGGATAATTTGCTTCTAATTTTATAAAAATGTACCCCGATTTTTTTTTTTTTAGAAAGTGCCTAACATGTCCATAAGCTGTAGAAAACGATGGAAACCTAGATTTACGCTTAAAAACGGAGGCAGAGGTTTTGACCGTCGCTTCTGTTCACTCTGTTGTTTTAGCGTCTGCGTCGGTAATCCTTTTACCCTCGCTTGCCGGTGTCGGGATTGTTTTAAAGTGTTGCTGACATTCCCCGGTTGAAGCGGACCGGAATTTGCCTCGTTGTACAAAGCACTGGAAACAATTTTATTTATCAACGTGCAATCTACTTGTTTAATGTGTTTCCTTACGTTTATTTTTGAAAGTGCCGTTTCCCTTTAAATCGCAGGGATACTGATAATACAATCTAAGAAAAACGTACAGGAGCAGAACGAGGGCTGCGGACACTAATATCCCAAAAAAAATACTAAGAGCAGAAATATCTTTTGAGCACATTTTAACTTTCTGCTGTTTGGAAGCTTCCGTTTACTTGAATATTTTAGAAACTGTGCTGTTCCTAAAGGGATGTACGGCGTCATGTTCCAGTCGCAAGCCAGTATGACCCATTCCAGGCCGAGTCGGCGAAGGGGATAGATGCCTTCTGAGAGTTCTTTTTTTTTTTTCCCCTTCAAATAGTGCATTTTGCTGCACAATATTTACTGAAACAACATACATTCAGGTTGAGTAAATAACAACATATTCCACTATTTTATGGCGTACTAAGAAAACCCGATCTTCTTGATGTTTTCGCTACCCTAAAAAAATAAAAGAAAATGATGCACTTTACAAAAATTGTTCCCCCTCCCCCAAAAAAAAATCAAATCTAAAATACGTAGCTGATGTAAGGAGCATATGAAATGTATTTTCGTAAACCTGTCATTCCTCATACCATCTTTCTACACTATTAGATTACATTGTTTTTATGCTGCCGCTTCTAAGCAAACCTCACAATCTGTCCTCAGCGGCCCAAACTTGGCTGGGTTTTCCAGGTGCTGTTATAGAACTGTTGTAGCAGTTACTTCGATGTTACAAGTTCTGAGAGCGGACACGTTACAAACTAAGGCTTCAGACCCTACAGTGGGAACTCAAATATCCGCTGTAAATATACATTTGGAAATGCAGTGATTCTGTCCCCGGACATCAGCTTTTCAGTTTGTGAAAATACACAATTTTATTATCAAATAAAAGATTTTTATTTAGCAAAAGTAAACGAAACTACACAAATAAAAATAACGCTTTGTTCCCATTATAAAACACTGTTTAGTCTAAAGTACGAAAGACTTTATTTTTCGGGTGAATAAATGTTTAGGGCATAAGCATTGTGCTGGAATTTTATCAAGCGCTCACATGAGGTAATGCCAGCCAAGGGATAGATTGTCCGCCATGCTAGTGTTTTGTAAACCAGTGCCAGGCTCACCCCCTTGTCCCCTGAATTACCACCATTATGAACGCTAATTGGATGCCAGCTATGGTGAAACACACATGGCGCTGGTACCCACCAAGGGATCCATCCATCCTGCCCATTGTGTGGGCATACACATCACACAGGCACCTTTTTATGGTGACCCCGGGAATGGTCTTTAAAAATCAAAAAATAATAATAATTAATAGTTTTGAGATCAACACTTGTAACACCCCCCCCTCACCCCCCATAGATATTTTTTCTTCCCCCCCCCCCCCAGGTTTTTGCATTCTTTTACAGAAACCATTTTTGTTCTTTAATCCTGCTAGCCAGTGACAAAATGCTTATGCTCTCCCTTTAAACATATTGACCTATTCCGAATTGGTACATTTACTTTTAGGTTTAAAGCATTTTTATTAAGACAAAAAAAACATGGGGGAGGGGAATAGGAGGTTAAGGTTACATACAGCACAATAAAGGAAGAAGCGCATCTCAGGAGCGTTGGCGAAAAGTAGTCCAGTGGTCCAGAAAAAGGAAAATACAGCAAATGTGAGGCAATTAAGCAATCCGCGTGACCCTCGCATGCACCTCAACACCCCATCTAAGCCAAGCGCGGATAGCCATCAGCGACTCATCAGAGCACAACCCAGTCCCTCCGATTCCCCCCCCACCCCCAATGAAAAGGAAAAGAGAAAACAACACCCCAACATCCCGTCCAATGGCCCCGTACTAGGATAACCCGCCCCAATCAGCCCGCATCCCATCCCCAAGATCCTGTCCCCCGTGCAGTCTAATCCACCGGGGTCGTCGGTGGCGTCAGCCTAAGAAGTCGAAGGTACCTCGGGCAGGTGAGCTCGCGAAATTCCGTGGACAGTAGTGCCAGGAAGGGTTGCCATAGCTCCTCAAATCGATCTACATCCCCAGCCACTGTGAGTGACATCTTCTCCATTCCCAACACCTGCCAGAGCCTATGCAACCAACCCGTAATGGAGGGGACAGTGGCGGTGCGCCAGTGGACAAGAATGTTCTGGACCGCTGAGCCCAGCGCGATTGCAATTGGTCTACCCCTGCGGGACTTCAACGGATACATTAGATCATTGGGAAGGCCTAGCAATACATACGCTGGGAAGCGCGGCAGCTCAATCTCAAAGTGCTTGTCCACCTCATCCAAAACCTCCTTCCAATAAGCGGTCCGCACCGAGCAAGCCCAAAGAATGTGTGGGAGGGTACCCTCCTGTCCGCATCCTCGCCTTGTCAGTGTGTCTATGCATTTCATACAGCCTCTCCGGGGTGTAGTACCAGTAAGTAGACACCTTGGTAAAGGTCTCCGTAAGTCCTGTGTGATATGCAAAGTGCTGCGCCCGATATGCAATTTTGTCCCACTCCTTATGGCTGAGTATCCTACCCAATTCTCTGTGCCAGCGCTCCCTCCCCGGGTTATAATAGTGGAACGTCAGGGGCTGAAGGAATTTATACAAATCGGTAATCAGCTTGGCATCCGAGGTTCGAGTCACCAACCACCGCTCATACGGTGTGATTTGGCGAGCCGCTGTGTCGCGCACCTGGGGTTGGAGAGCCCAGTGTCGGACCTGCATATAGCGCAGTCTATCCGTCTCAGTCAGGCCGAATTCCTGCCGAAGTTGTTGAAAAGGAATCACGCCTTCCGGCCCGTAGATATGGAAAAGCGCCCTACAGCCCGCGCTCACCCAATGGGAGAAGGCTCCCGGCTCCATCCCTGGGGAGAAGTCCGGGTTACCCCCTATGGGCTTGAACGGCGAGGGGAAGGTGGTCAGGTCATGAGCCTCGCAAACTGCATCCCACACCCTCAGGGGGACCCGCGTAACTAAAGAGGCGTAAAGATTAGCAGGGCGATGCGCGCGGCGTAAGAACGGAACCTCCTGGAGGGTGCGGCCCGCCACCGCCTGGTCTTGAAAAAGCCAGTGTTTGTCGGACTCCCACCTGCTCCACTCCACCAAGTATCGCAGTTGCGCTGCCTGAAAATATTTACGGAGGTCCGGGATACCAAGACCCCCTGCATCCGGAGCAAGCGTGGAGAGGACCCTCTTCATCCGTGGCTTGCGGCCTTGCCAAACAAAGCGGGAGATGTCAGCCTGCGTTTGTCTTATCCAACCCACAGGGGGTTGGAGAGGCAGAGCGCGAAAGAGGTACAGAATCTGGGGCAGCACCGTCATCTTAACCGCCGCGATGCGACCCAGCCAAGACAGAAGGCCCTTGCTCCAGCGGCCAAGTTCCTCCTTGATCTTCCTGCCGAGGGAAGTGTAATTGGCTGTCACCATCTCCGGCAATGTGGGCGCCAGCAGGATCCCCAGGTATGGCACCGTAGACTAGGACCATTGCATGGGGAAAAGGCGCTGAAGGTCCCTCCTGGTATCTGCCGCCAGGGACACATCCAACGCCACCGACTTGCTCATATTCATTTTGAAGCCGGCCACACGTGCAAAGGTGTCCAGTTCCTGGACGCAAGCAGGGAGCGATCTCCTGGGGTCGTCTAGGGTCAGCAGGACATCGTCCGCGTAGAGGCTGACCGTGTGGACATATTGGCCCATCTTGACCCCAATAGCGTCTGGGTTGTTGCGAATCCTCTGAGCAAACGGCTCCATGTAGAGGGCAAACAGAAGCGGCGAGAGGGGGCAACCCTGTCTCGTACCGCGTTCAATGGCAAAACTACCGGAGCTACACCCATTGACCCGCACCGACGCCGAAGGACGTTTGTAACAGTTGAAGACCATGGTGCGGAACTTCTCACCGATACCCAGTTTCCTGAGAACCAGCTCGAGGTACGGCCAATGAACCCTGTCGAAGGCCTTCTCCGCATCAACTGATAGCAGCATCCGCTCCCCCGGGATCCGCGAGGCCTTCTCTAGTACATGCGTCACCCTCTTGGTGTTGTCAACCGTCTGTCTACCGGGTACGAAGCCAGCCTGGTCCGCCTCCACCAGTCCTGGCAGGTGCAGACCAAGCCTGGACGCTAGAATCCCCGTATATAACTTGAGGTCGACATTTAAGAGCGAGATGGGCCTGTACGAACCACACAAGGCCCGGTCTTTCCCGGGTTTCGGGATGACCGATACCGTTGCGTTCAGGAGGTCCGGTGGGATGGCGCCAGGCTCGGAGAATTAATTAAACACCCGAGCCAGGATTGGGGCCACAGCGGTGCAAAAGGTCTTATAAAACAAGGATGTGTAGCCGTCTGGGCCCGGGGCCTTACCATGCTTCAGTCGCGCTATAGCGGAGATTACTTCCTCAACATGGATGTCCCTCTCTAGATGGTCCGCCTGGGCGGGATCCAGCACCGGGAGGGCCACTGACTCCAGATAGTCCTCGGCGTCTCGCGGCGAGGAGGGTTCCCCAGCATACAGCGCTTCGTAGAAGCTGCGAAAAGATTCCGCCACCTCTGCGTCACCAGAAACAACAAACCCGTCCGTGCCCACCAGTTCCTTCACGACACTACGCTGCTGTGCGACCCGGAGCCGATGGGCTACGAGCTTACCACACCTGTCCCCTCCTGAGTAGAAGGCATGCTTCAGACGTAAAGCGGCGTACTCCGCCCTATCAAGATCCAGTGCCGACAGGAGCTTCCTCGTCGCCTTCAACTGCTTCCAAACTCTCGGAGCCCCTGTGCGGCGATGGACCTGCTCAAGCTCCCGGACCTGCGCGGTCAGTTCGTCCCTCTTACGTTGCCGTTCCTTATTTTCGGCGGAGGAGATGGAAATAAATTCCCCCCGGAGGACCGCCTTCAGAGCCGCCCACTGCGTTGCTTGGGACGTGTCGGAGTTGCCATTATGAAGCAGATAATCCTGTATGACCTCCCCTATGCGCTTCACAACAGACTTTTTTCTGTAAAAGAGTATCGCGAAGACGCCATGTCCCCCGAGAGGGGGAAGCCACCGGCCACTTGAAAACGCCGGAAACTGGCGCATGGTCGGACAGAGACAGGACCCCAATGTCTGCCGCTGTGGCGGCAGCGCACATTGGCCCACTCACCAGGAGGTAATCCAGCCGCGAGTAGGTGCGGTGCGCTTGGGAAAAGTATGAGTAGTCCCTATCAGTGGGGTGTATAGAGCGCCAGAGGTCGTGCAAGTCCATCTCCGCAATCCGATCCTTCACCGCGCGGGAAAGTTCCCCCGTCTGCGGGGAGCGTTGTGCCGACCTGTCCATAGCAGAGTCGAAAACAATGTTAAGGTCTCCCCCCAGGATAACATGGCGGTCGGAGAGGCAGTGACGTCTACCAACACTGAGTCCAAGAAACGATCCTGGTGATCATTCGGGCTATAAACTGAGCCAACCGTAAAAGCTATTCCCCCTAGGCGCAAGCGATATGCAAGGAGCCTCCCCTTCTGTTCAGCATACTTGTACAGAACCTCTCCCCTAAAGGAGCTCGCTAAAAGAATGGCCACTCCCGCAGTTTTGTTCGCCGCCGAGGAAAAGAACTGAGTGGGGAACTTGGCAGAGCGCAGCCTATGGCAATCCCGGGACAGCAAATGAGTCTCCTGCAGGAGGCATATATCCGCCTGTGTCCCCTCCAGCAATGATAGAATCGCCCTTCGCTTCACGGGGTTATTCAGACCCTTAACATTAAGGGTCACTACCTTTAAGGACGGCATTCCACCCGGGGATCAGAACCGCTATGTAGCAAGCAAGGGATCAGCGGGCGGGGCGCATGGGGCAGGCGCGCGGGAAAGGCCAGGACAGGCCAAGCGTGGGCATGGACAACATCGGACGGGGCCCCCCCAACAACAAAACAACCCTTACACCCTCCCAAAACACATCCATGGCAACTAGCCAAATACAAACTTAAACACCCCATTGTCTCAGTCAAGACCCAACGGGCAAGTCCGTAGAAAACAGAAAAGTGGACGTTCAGCCACTCACCTCCATCCGCTCCCCCCCGACCCCAAACCCAGCATCGTGTAGGCTAAGAACCTCTCCCCCCGGAGTGAATTTAGGCCGTCAAGGCCACGCCGTTGGAGTCGGCCAAGTCCCTGGCCGCCGCCCTCAAAGCGTCAGCCATGTCCGCCCTGATAGTAGGGGAATCAGGACGCCCTGCACTCGCTGGCGACTGTCTCCTCGTTGACCTCCGTCGGCTCCGTCTCTCTGGGCGCCTCCACGACGGTGTAGCTCCGTCCTCCTCTGTAGCCGTGAGCCCCAGGACCCCACAGATGTCTTGTAGGGAGCGCAGCTGGTGCAGCACCCCGTTCCACTGAAAGATCAGACGGAAAGGGTGTCCCCAGGAGTAAGGCGTCTCGTGTTCGCGCAGAAAGTCAGTGGCAATCCTGAAGGACCTGCGCTTCTGCAGCGTGATGGTGGACAGGTCTTGGTAGAGCGCCACAGGCCGCTCCCTGAAAGTTAGAGGCTGCTTCTTTCGGGCCTCCGCCATGATGCGTTCCTTCAGCTGGAAGTCGGGCAAGAATGCCAAAATGTCCAGTGGGGGCGCCGATGACTGGCGCTGTCGACCAACCCTATGCGCTCTGTCAATGCGGACAGGGAATTCTGCATCTTCCCCCAGGATCTCTCGGAACAGGTCCTGCAGATAGGCCACCAAGTCGGCCCCCTCGTCCGCGGATGGGACACCACGCACCCGGATGTTGTTCCGCCGGGACCTGTTCTCAAGGTCTTCAGAGTGGGCCTGGAGCTCAACACATTGCTCCCGGAGACGGAGGACGTCTTGTTGGAGATGAACTATCTCTTCATCCCGGCGCTGGGCCGCCGTCTCTACCGTTTCAACACGCTCGCCGAGGCCCTCCACCTCCCTGCGTACTTCCCGGACCTCACTGGCCACTTTCTTCTTCAGCGTTTGAAAGTCTTCCCTGAGGGAGCTAAACAGTTCCTCCATAAAGGACCTCGTGACCGGCGGCTCGCCCCCAGCCGCATCCGCCGAGGCCCGGGAGGACCCCGGCGACGGCTGTGCTCTGTCCCGCAGCTGCTGGGCCCTGCCAAGCATATCCGGCAGGGTACGGTCCCCCTTCCTCGAGCCGCCCCTCCCAGTCATCGTAGTCGCTGCAGTAGACAAGCGGGCTCAGGTCCGGCCGCCTCAGGGTTGCCCAGTCGCCGGCGAGCGCCAGATGTGGGGACCGCTCTGCAAACAGGGGTGCTGCGTCACAAGCGACAAAATGGCGGACTAGTCCGGGCCTTGCCAGTCGCGACGCCCAGCCAGGGCGGCGATCGGGAGCCAAAGCAGGGGTCCCCCTTCAGCACGACCCACAGGAAATCAGCATAGTAGCAGAGGCGACTGCAAGCACCCGCCGGCCAAGGGCACCGATGGAGGCTACCAACCCCAGTCCTTCGGGGACAAGATGGCGGCAGGGCGGGGCCTGGGTAGAGCGGCCCGGGCTGGCGACACCGCCGGTGCCCCCCCCGGGACACAGCCAGCAGAGAAGTACCACAGCCAATGTCTCACAGTTTCACAGAAGGGTCCGAGTGGGCCGATCCCTGCGTCGTGGCCCCCGGTTTTCGCTCACGGGGTCGGGGCCTGCACAGCGCAGGGTGTCGCCGTCGCCAGTCGGGGGGGCCAAAGCGCAACTCCCAAATCCGAAGTCTTTCGTGCCGCCAAGACCCTGCCCGTAGGGCTCCGCTATCCTCCGGCACGCGGCGGGTCCGATCCCCTCCGGATCGTCAGTTTTCAGCACCAGGCCCAGCCGAGGCGTCTGGACAGCACTGCAGGTCGCTCCGCCTCCCAGGCTCTCCTCCGTTTCTCGATCTTTGACCAAACTTTTGAAGTGCTTCCTCCGAGGCGATTAGGGCCAAAGTGACATCAATGTGCACGCCAAGTACTCCGCCACACTCCTCTAACTCGCTGAGCCTCAGCGGGGGGAGAGAAGCGCAAGAAAGGGGCTCGAGCTGAGCCGGGCCGGAGGAGCTACGGGAGGAAGCGTCCGCTCACCCTGCCATCTTGGCCACGCCCCCGGTACATTTACTTTTAAGACCACAGTACTTAATACACGTACTTGGGGACTGTAAATGAAATGCCAGAAGTGTGCCATAGCGCTCATTGGGCCACCCACTAAATTAGCACTATAAAACATCACCAGGCCTGCCCCTGCAACTTGGATATGCAGTTGCCAGTCCTAAACCTTTATTTTTAATACCAATAAGTCCCCATAATATAGGCCCCAAATACCCATAAGGCAGAGTGCATGGTTTTTAAAAAGTAGGACATGCATACTTAACGCTTTACATGTCGTGGGACTAAAAAAAACAGTTTTCCTGGCAATGAAAAGTCGATGCAGCAGGCTGCCTATCCCATAGGTAAACACAGGGTTATAACGAGCAAATGCTTAATTTCAGTTTTGAAGGACTCATCTGAATAGTTATTTAAAAACCAACCTAATGGTAAGGTCTGATTTTTCATATCACTATTTAGAAATTACATTTCTAAAAAGTTGTCAGTTTCCTGCCTAAGCCAACTATGCCTTTCTGCCAGTGTCACTTGACCTCTGATGGCTCCTGTATGGTGAAATGTGGATTCCTTCCGGACAGTGGACAAAAAGGTTGGTTTTGGAGAAGTGTTTTCCCTCCTTGGGAAGATTGCCTGGGCGGTGTGCCCAGCTCCTTTCTGATCTTCACAGGCTGCTTACCCTGTCAATGGCAGATGTAGCTCACACTGAAGCCCACCTCCCTTTGTATTCCTATTCAGCTTGTCTCTAAACCGAACTGGAGGCAGGAAGCTGCACCAGTACTGGTCTGGAGTGACCACAAGGGAGGGTTTGCTCATTTTCACAGCCTTACGTCTGGGTGGCCACAGGAAGCTGTTACCAGGGGATAAACAGTTATGCCATGTTTGTTATAAGAGAAAGAGGGGTACTGTGCTATAGCTTGCAGTCAAGCACACAGGATGGCTGCAAATGTGGCTGCAGTACCCCAGGAGTCTTGCCCCAACCACACATGGCTACTGGGCATAAATGTCGAATGGGAGTGGTCAAACCACAAGGGAACTGTAATGTGAAGGGGGATCGGGTTATGGAGAGACTTCAGGGAAAAGGTAAGGGACGCATACCACATTTTTCATTTGGAGTAGCTAGCAATAATTGCTAAATGTACGCACAGACGTGGATGTAGCACCATTATCTATGTCTAGGACTGGACTGGAATGCCCAATGTGAAAGCTGTTGAGGGAGCTTTGGCTCAAGTGGAATAAGCTAGGGGGGAGTGGGCTCCTTTGTGGACAGGGCATAGCATATCTTAATGCACAGGACCACCAATCTAGATAGTCCATTCTTGCACTAGCAGGTAGTGAGATGGACTGACTCACGTGGAATAGTGATGCAGCCATTGGCAGAAAGCTATACAAAAGGGAATGAGTGAGCTAAAGAATGGTGATGGATTAAACCCAGATCAGTTGACTGGGGGTGACTGACTGATTGGCTCAAACGCCCTGTCCATCATTCCCATTTGTATCGCCTTTGGCAGAAAGGCAGCCTAGCCCAGATTCACACCACTGGTTTGTCAGAAAAGAAAGTGGTTTACAGAGGTTGCTCCAATACTGCCTGAAGCTCACTGGCTCGGTCCGCCAACGTGATTGCAATAAGAAACATCTTGATGATAAGGAATCATACATAGCTTTGAATGGACTCAAAGGGTGAGCCCCCCCTTTGAGTCTTTTTTTCCTGGGGTTGACCCCAACCTGTTGAGGGGGACAAAAGCAGTCCGGCGCATGTGTGAGCTGCATTTGTCAGCATCAGGGCAGGCAGCCTTACAAATCAGGAAAGGGTGAGCACATCCTTCAGTCTACCTTTTACCTGCTCAGGTGAGGAACACCCTGCCCCACTCTCAGGGCCATTTTGTGCCCATGTCTGGAAGGAATGCACATCACACCACAGAGCCCTTTCCAGCTGACCGGACCGAATAGGAGCGGACAGTGGTCCCTATGTCTGGACTCTGGGAGTGAGCTTTAACACTCCCTGCTCCGAAGTGCTGTCCTCAAGGTCCTGGAGTCGGTGGTCTCCTCCCTGCTCAATGGCAGGTTTCACCAGAACCAACACAGAATGGCGTAGGGCTTCTCTTCGCAGCAGCTACGCATCGGCAGCTTCACCAGATCTGATGCAGGGGCTTGTATCGCAGTATCATGCTTCTAATGATCTGCGGCTTCACCGGATCCATCGCAGAGCCTCACATTGCAACACTATGCAGCTCCTGATTGGCTCCTCTGAGGACTCCATGCAGAGACTCATCGCAACACCACGCAGCCCCACAACAAAGACAAAAGGTACAACTACCAGTGGACTGAACCTAGTCCCATTCCCGAGCAGGGCTCCACCGCGGTCACACTGAACTTTTGACTTTGTCCTGGTCCAGCATGACCAGCTACCAGTAATTGGTGCTATTTTTGTTACCGTAAAGTTTAAAAATTCCTGTTCTATTGATTGGATATTTGTCAGGTTGGTTTCATTTTATTGAATAAAATATCTATTTTTCTAATTTGGTTTGCGAGTCTTCCTGTGTTGTGTTTTCACATTATTATACTGTTTGTGCTTCATAAATACTTGACACACTGCTTCTAAGCTAAGTCTAACTGCTTGGTACCAAGCTACCAGAGGGGTATGCACAAGTTTAAATAGACTTTTGTGGTTCTCCTGCGTCTTACTTGAGTGGGACTCTCACCTTTAACTAATAACCCAATTTCTTACATTGACCATTTGGTAAGCTCCACTGGTTCAGTCACCCCCTGCTTCCCCACAGAAATAATGTTACTAACTCTAGGCAGTGATTCTCTTTGAGAAATGGGATTTTTCCAAACTACTGAGCAGTGGTGGTATCCCCTTTTTTAATGCAATCTCATGTACATGTCCTAGCACACTCAGCTTCCATACTTTAACTGGAATATTCGTACCTGGGTCAAGTTTAATTTTCATATAGTTGTGTTGCCAACACACAATAGAATCTCCTCTCTCTTCCATGGATGGTTTCCCCAACTTTACACAAGCTTCAAAATAATCCTCTGTATCATCAACCTGACTGACTTGCCATTCAAACATCACTTCATAAACTTTGCTTCAAATGAGCATATCAACCTGGCTCTGCTGATTTTTAAATTGAATTTTTGAGTAGTAACTCTTGATTCCTACATCTGATTCTTATGTGCATTTCACATTTCACTTGTGTTTTTTTTTTTTTTTCTTTTTTTTTTCCCTCTTTCAAACTAGGTTGGTTTTGGATTTTTCACTTGCTTGTTTCCTAAATGTTTTATGTTTTTGTGTATCTGTTGCAAGTGGGTTCTGCCCACTTATTACTGCATAATTTGCTTGCATTTTGATCATTCGTTTTTGAACTTTTTATGACGGATGAGTCTCCATACACAGGTCTCAATCCCAGTAATTTCATGGTAAATTGGACTGCACATGTTAATCACCAGTGTCTGCCTTTTGAGATGAGGCTGCTGCGACACTACTATGGTAAGGGGCAGCGGACTGGTTACACATGAACAGGGCTACAGGCTGAACATGAGACTAGGTGAGACATGAGCCTGGTAGCAGCACATGGGGAACCTG
The DNA here is from genome assembly GCF_964263255.1 of Lissotriton vulgaris. Taxonomy (NCBI): domain Eukaryota; kingdom Metazoa; phylum Chordata; class Amphibia; order Caudata; family Salamandridae; genus Lissotriton; species Lissotriton vulgaris. The sequence goes on from NW_028243411.1 coordinate 17,090, forward strand.
CCCAAGGCGGTTTAAACTGCAAATTTGACTTGTCAAAACACCCCTTTTGACAGGTCTAAACCTTCCTTTATAATATCAATATTGCCCACAAAGGCAGGGTATAGATCTTCAAAAATAGAGCAAGTAGAACATTTCCTTCCATTGAAATATCCCTAAACTCGATTTTTAGTGTAGGGAGGCTGTCTGCTGCCACTGGGAATCATTGGGCTACATTCATAGATGTATTAAAGGCTAAGGGCCAGATGTACAAACATCAGGAATTCCGATTTCCTATCTGCAACTCTTAGAATTACAATTAGGAACTTGATATTCCTAATGCATGAAACTTGAGTTTAAATTAGGGATTCCTTGTGGGTCACAAACTGACCTACCTCATGAATATTAATGCAGAAGGTCGCTGTTTGCGAACCATAAGGAATCGCAGCCATCACTTGGATTGTGGGGTGCTGACATCAGCAGACCACCATGTCTGTGATTGCTTCCTAACAAAGTAATCATTTTAAAAAAAATATATGCTGCCTGTTTTTCTTGAAGGAAAACTGGATGCGTGTAAAAAGAAAATGAATCTTTTAACAGACCCTCAAGGGCTTTGCGATTTTCCCCCCCAAAAAATTGCGCAGTAGGCAGTTTAGTAAAAAGCCAGCAATTTTTACAAAAGTGCCTGCAAAATCTGGGCCTGCTACATTACCCCTGAGCAGTGGGCCCAAAAGTAGATAAAAATAATGAATGTCCTCAAGGTGCCCCGTTGGTGGCGGGCCTAAGGGGGAATTGATTTTTATAAAAGCGGCGGGCCCACGGCGCATTCTACTTTTTTAAAATTTTTTTATTTTTATGATTAGGGCACGTTGCAGGCCCAGGGGGCAATTTTTGAAAACTAAATCTATGGGTCACAGCTCATAGGGCACGCGGCAGGTCCAGTGGAGTATTACTTTTTATGCATTTTCATACCCACCTCCCACAGGGCTTGCAGCGGGTACAGTGTGTAATTTCTTTTATTGCAGTTTCAGGCCCATAAAGCAGGCCATGGGCACAGGGGGCTATTTAGTGTATTAAGTTTTGGGCTCAAGCAGCAATATTTTTTTAATTAAATCTAGAGCCTGCCGCCCAGGCCCACGCGTTATACCCATGGCAGTATTTTTTATGCAGAATAGCAAAACAGTGTTGCAAAAATGCTACAAAATGTCTGTATTTGTGCAGCAAAATTTGCTAATCCATGCTGCAATATCCTAGGGGTCTGCTTGAAGTTTTATTTTTCAAGAGTAGGCATTGGTCTGTGGGACCGCTGCCTGCTCTTAAAAAATATTTACATTATCAAAAGGGAAAGGGGTCCTTTGGTGATCCCTTACCCTTTGCGAATGGCTTACCACCAGTTATAACCTGATAAAGTATTACTGTTTTGCAACCAGATTTCGGTTGTAAAACAGTGGTGTATACCATACTGATTTAGTGTTTTGAAAGGTATGCCCTGAACACGCCTCTTTGAAATACCGAATACAAAATGCGATTTGGAAACAAGTTATCGAATCGCAGTTTGTAAAATAAAAAAAACATTTTCCCGGATGCAAATGGCCTGGTTATGTGAATCAGACCGCTTGCGACCAGACAAATTCTTTATAAATCTGACCCTAAATTCTGATTATCAGCCCGAAAAATTATTCTTCCGCTCCTTTTTTTAATCTTAAAGTAATCTTTAATGGTGAGGTATGAGTTCAAATTATTTTCATGGCTAAGGTTTTGAGAGTATCCAGCTTCCTGGGACGGAGATGGCTCTCCGACTGGGAAAAATATATTGGAGCTAAGCCATGCAGAGAAAGGCCTGGGTATTACTGACCGGATGACTGGGGAGGAATTGGGCCCTTTCCTGATTGCATTTCAGAGGGACCTTCCCCCATATACACACAGACCAGACACCCGCCTTTTGTGTCAATAGCCAGGCCAGCGCCAAAGATAGGAAAAGTTAGGCAAAGGGTGAACGAGCTCACCCCCCTACCTCTTCTCCCCCCCCCCCCCTTTTGACAAGCTGTGATAAGTGGTTTAGCTTGATGTTGTTGGTAGGCTTATTATAGTTGTGTATCACTTTATGGAATGTTATACATGCAAGAGTCCCAATGACATGTTTGTGATTCTAAAATGTGAGGCTCTGCTGAGCCACTCTTTGCTTGGCTTCTGTCGCCATCAGTCAAGGGTCTTGCATTTGACAATAAGGCATTTGTCATTGTTTTGAATATTGCCAAGAGTTCATTGGATTATTTCTAAATTGCCACGCTACACTAGCTGGACAAAAGTGGCATCCCTGAACATGAAGGAGAGCAAGAATTTGTACCTATACAACGACAGCAACAACACCATTTGAATGGTTTGCTCTGGTAACCAAAGGATGGCACACACAACACCGTTTTGTGGGCGAAAGCAGCCCCCGCCGCCAGTTGCTTTTTTTTTTAATTTTTAAAGTGACCCTAAGTTTCACAGGTCCTGAAATTCATTCATGACCCCTTGACTTTTCAGCTTTTCATTATAACGCTTCTAAGGCAGGATTTTTTTTTTTTTTTTTTAAAACCTTTATTTTACCTTCACATAGTTACACAGCAGTTCGCCTACAACCACAAGGGGCCGGCCGCTAATAAAGAGCAGTGATAGTCATGCATAAAAGAAGTCCACACTGTAGTCACACTGCTACTGTAAAAGGGCACTTCACGAAATCGAGTGAAAGGTATTTAGCCAATATCACACTGCAAGTTAAGTAAGGTTTTGTTTTTTGATTTTTATGAAAATAACAAAAAGAACAATCAGGAAATCACAATGCGGTCAAATAAAAGTAACAGTGCAGTTTAGGTGTACGAAAGATTCATATGGCAGTATATGTTGCTATTTATTGTCTGGAGACCTTACCCGAAGTGAGGGAGGACAGCACCCCCCCACCCCCATTTTCATCCGTGTGGTATTTCCTATCCCTCCCCTCTCCCCTCAATCTACCCCCCCCCCTCCCCCTCATCATCCGACTCTAACTGGTCATCTTCTGGCTGAGGGTCACATATGTCACCTCGGTACACATTCCATTGGGACCATACCTTATTCCATTTGCCTGGGCACGCACGGCTTAAATATACCGCCCTCAGTTATCATTATCTTGTCCATATTCATGCACCACTGCGACTTCGTTGGTAGTTCTGCCGCCCCCCAACGCTGAGCAATATCTCTCTTTGCCACAATCATGCCTAGTGTCACCCAGAGTTGGCTATGTCTGGATAAGTCTGTTGGTTCCCACACGTTTAAGAGACATCGCCTTGGTTCTGGGAGGAGCGAGGTCTCTAAGGTCTGTGATACAGTGCGCAATATTTGCCGCCAGTAATTTTGTATGCGTGGGCAGTCCCAGAGCGTGTGAAAAAAGGAACCCTCCTCCCCACAGCCACGTAGACAGAAAGGGTGCTGTATCCTGTGGATGCGATGTAGGAGTGTTCTTGTATAGTATACTCTGTGTAGGACCTTGAGTTGGACGAGTCTCAGCCTAGCTGAGATGCCTACCTCTTTTGGCGACGCCAATGCCTTGTTCCATTCGTGTTCATCTAGGGCGTCTACTTCCCTTTCCCATCTCTCCTTCAGGGGAACCAGTGGGTCAGGCAAGTTGTTCAGGAGTTTGCGATAAATCAGTGATGTCGCTCTTTCTATCATAAAGTCAGTTAGGAGGTGATCCTCCAACGGGGAGGACTCTGGTAGAGTCGACCCGGAGGGGATGGCTGCAAGCAAAGCATGGCGTATTTGTACGTAACGATATGACTCGTGTGGCCCTAGGTCATACAATTCCCTCAGGCGGGTGAATGAGATGACTTCCCCCGCTCCCACATGTCGCCCACCGTGGATATTCTAATGGAATCCCAGTGAGAGAAGCCTTTGCTGTATCTCAGGTTTCCCAAGGCACGTGTGTCCCAGAGCGGGGCGAATTTGGTAATTTTCCCCTTCCAGCCCAACGCGGCCGTCGCCACATGCCATAGTTCCACAGTGAGTTTGGTAGGTCCTGTTAAGAGTCTTATTTTACGTCGGTCATAGAGTGGGGCGAGCATGTTGTTGGTGCCCAGCTGCGCCCTATCTGTTTTGAAAAGCTGGATCAGATTGCGAGGCATGTATCCATTGATTAATGGGCTTAAGCTGCGCCGCCCAGTAATATAGGTGCAGATTCGGCAATGCAATGCCTCCATCGTACCAGCCTCTGTGTAGTTTGGCCTGCGCTATGCGTGCCGGACGATTGCTCCACAGCAGCCCAGAAACAACTGCGGCTACCCTTTTAAAGTATCCCGGCGCCACCGAAAAGGGCGTGTTATCTAGGATATACAGAAAGCGGGGCAACGACATCATTTTATACAATGCTGCTTTTCCCAGCATGGTCAATGGTAACCCCGCCCAGAATTTGACGTCTTGCTTAAGACGTTCCAATGGTGGTGCCAGATTTAATTTCATGTATTCCAGTGGATCCCGCGTGACATGGATCCCTAAATACTTAAAAGAGGAACCAGCTAATCTCAGGGGACAGTCCGGCCCGAGCGTCGGGACCTGGCCTCTCAGTACATATAACTCCGATTTGTTCCAATTAATTGTGTATCCCGAAATTCTGCCATGCTCGGTACACAGGTTCAAAAGAGCCGGCACGCCTTGTTCGGGATCTGTTAAGTACACCAGCATGTCATCTGCATAGAGGGATAGCCGGTCTTCCCACCCCTCCTTCCATTGTATCCCTTTAAGCAAGGGTGTTTGTCTTATTAGGTTAGCCAGTGGTTCTAGAGCTAGCGCGAAAAGCAAAGGAGATAGGGGGCAGCCTTGTCGGGTGCCTCTCCCCAGCGAAAATGTACGTGAAATGTGGCCATTCGCCACCACGTGTGCCACCGGTTCCGCATATAACAGCCTAATCCACGATATAAAGTTTGGGCCGAAGCCCATGCAGGACAACACCTCAAAAAGGTAGTTCCATTCCACCAAGTCGAAAGCCATTTTCGCATCCAGGGCCAGTATAACTGCGCTGTTGTGAATCTGGTCCGCCTCCGCCAGCACCCCATGAACCCTGCGAAGATTTAGTGCAGTGTTCCTATGAGGCATAAATCCTGACTGATCTGGATGGATAAGATCAGGCAGATGAGCCATCAACCGGTTAGCCAGGAGTTTAGCCAGGATTTTGCTTTCTGCGTTTAATAAGGAGATGGAGCGTTATGAGGAACACTCTTCCTGTGGCTTACCGGGCTTGGGTATTGCTACTATAGTGGCCGTTCTCTGGTCTAGTGGAAGCGCACCTTTCTCTCGGCATTCTTCATACATATCGAGCAAGTACGGACTAAGGTCTTCGGACTGGGACTGGTACCATTCCACTGGAATGCCGTTTGGACCGAGAGCTTTTCCAGGTTTGAGCGCTCGCATGGCCAGCTGTAGTTCATCACTGGTTATGGCCACATCCAGGTCGGCTACTGTCTCCGGTTGTAATACTGGGATGTCCATTCTACTCAATGCATCCTGGGCCATGACCCCGGTCACCTCCCTCTCTGGAGTATACACCTGTTCGAAATGTGCCGCCAGTGCTTCTACTATCTGCTCAGGGTTGGTGTGCGTCACGCCATTTCTATCTTTCACCTGTTGAATTCTGGAGCTACCCCCCCTTTTATCGAGCCAGGCCAACATCTTTCCCGCCTTATCGCCTACGTCATATATCCGATTCTGTGTATCAGTAATGTGCCCCTGCACCGTGAGACGAGCATGTTCTGTGTATAATCGCTGATGGAGTGCAAGGGTATGCTCTGTGTCATCTGTAGGGGTAGCCTCGTGTAAAGTTGTTACTTCACGTAGTTTTAGCTCAAGTGTAGACTGTTCAGCCGCCTGTTCCTTTTTATGGGCCGCAATAGAGCTTATAGCTTGCCCCCTTGGTACTGTCTTGTAGGCCTCCCATAGCACCTCGGAGGAGGTCACAGTTGCCACATTTTCATCAAAATAGTGCGTTGTAGCCTTCTGGAGAGCTTTCCTGATTTTCGGGACTTTGAGATATGGTGCTTGAATGGGGTATATGCGGATACGTGATTTTGTCTGGGAGGAAATGGTTAAAGTTATCGGGGAGTGGTCTGAGATGCCTCGGGGGTGTATGTCTGCAGTATCTATGCGCTGTAGTCCTTCTCCTAAAGCCAGAAAGTAATCTATCCGGGAAAGACTGTTATGGACTGTGGAATGGAACGTGTACTGTTTGTCCTGAGGATGGACGTGACGCCAAATATCTACTAACCCCATTGCTGCTAGGAATCGCTGAAACCAAGAGGGTCCCCCATATGAAGCTGTCGCTGGAAACCTATCAAGCTGTAAATCTACCGCTGCATTAGAGTTTTTGTTTTTTCAGCCTAGTATTGGTGGTCTAGTGGTTGGTGCTATGGCTGCATGTTATGTGGCCTAAATGTGTAAAAGAGTCTTGGACACGTTATGTTGAGTATTTTAAATACTTAACTGAAAGCTGAACTTTTTTTGTTAATGTACATTTCAAAGCTTTATTTTTAATAATGAATACATTAAACATGCTTCTTGGTTTCAGTGATATGGTCTTTTTTTTAACATGTGGTTATTGTTCCTTTATTGTGGAGGCCTCTTGACAAAGTCAGTAAGCTTGCCTTCTATATTGATGTGATGCCCAAAGCCAATGGACTGGCTTTATTTAGGGTGTTAGGCCCATATTGTAATGTTCTATCTGGTATAGGTGGGGGAGGGGCACTTTGCTTTTGAGGGTCATGACCCATTAGGTGTCAAGTGTGATTTCAGAATGTCACCAGAGGCATTTCTATCTGCCTGATGTATATGCTTATGAATTATGCATAGTATTTAGTAGTGTGTATGTGTGTAATATACTTTTACTTTTTCAAATAAAAGCACTTGCTTATGGGACAATCATTTATTGAGAGTTAATATGTGCGCCACCAAATGGTGATAACTAGCTCGCACTACCTTGCTTGAGTAGCCCTTGGACTGCTCTGATTTGCTACCCTGAGAGTTGAGCGCTACAATGGGGTGCTTGGTTTCCAGCAAGAAGGAATTGTGGACCTATTTTGTAGGCCTCACATCCTGCTCAACTAATTACCCAATGTCTTATAGAATCAGTTGACATTTTCTCTGTGCTGCTTGTGCCACGTTACAAAGGACTCGTCAAATAAACCTGGTTTTAATTTATAGGAGCTTAAACACATGTAACATCAAGACTGTTTCCATTCCCTCCCCCCCCAATAGCTTAACAATCTAGTTTCTTACAATAAGAAAAATCTTAAAATTAATGTCTGCACTTCTAAGACAATTCACAAGTAGGCAAGTGCTCTACTATGCAGAAAGCCCAATTGATGTTTTTATTCATTTTCTCCACTTTCCAAAGCTATTTGGCTGTGGGTCAGTGGCACAGATGGAGCTGAGTGGCTTTGCCAAAGCACAGTTCCTCAGTGTCAACATGGCATTTGGATATGCAGTCACTGCGGGAGCCTACGTATGTGCTGGAGTATCAGGTAAAAATATAACTTTTTTTATAGATCGATGTGTGGATGTGACCGAACAAAATATTCAATTCATGTGCGATGCACGTTTATTATTATTATTTAGCTGCTTATGATGTAATGAAACTAGTCTGAAGGGAACGTGGATTTGCCCTAAAACAGGCCTTTGCCCTGCCCCCTTGTATGTATGTATTAAATATATTTAGGTGGGTATCTGAATGGAAAAATACCACACAACTTTCCCCTTATCTAGTCTAAGTGGGGACAACATGAGCACCTAACCTGATTGTATTCTGCAAGGTGACCTCCTTGCAAGAGTGTTTGTTCCTTCCCAATCACCACATTATCCTGTACCGCAAGGTATGTGTAGTCTACTAATGTCTCTAATGGGGACGGAGACCCTAAGATGGGTATTGAAGGTTGCTCAATGATCTAGTTTTCAACCTGCACAGTACACCTGAGTCTTTTTGTTGGGCTCTGGTACTTTGTTCCCTGGAGGGTGATCCAGCACGGAGCGTGACCAATTTTTACACAGACCTATTTAATTTCATCACCTTATTTTACCTATTTTATTCTCAGGGCTCATAAAACAAACTTACAACCATTAGATCCTCCGATTAATCTGTTATGTGAGCGAATAGGGACTTTGATATAAAGAAAAATAAGAGGCAAATCGTTATGAGGAAACCTCACGCATAAACATACCTTTAAATTTCCATGGATTATTAGTCGACAATAGAATTCACGCCAAATAATTACTAAAAAGATTAGATAGCTTATAAATACCATTTATCTGTGCTTCAAATTTGAATGGTCAAGAAACACAAATCACATATAAATCTTAGTTAATGAAATAATTTAGTTCAAGTAGTACACAACTTAAAGACTAGTAACATTTGCTGATCATCTAGGGAATAAAAAGAGAACATGGAAAACATCAAAATCAGTATTTGTTATACAAACCATATGAAGTGAAGAAATGTAAGGAGTCGCAGGACTATGGCCATAACTCTTCAGCAGAACAGTTTATACCCGCGCACTTTACCAGCCGATAAAGTGTAGGCTGAGTCAGTTTGAAAGTTCAGTTCCAAATGGAATAGGTATAAGAAATCATACTTCAGTCCGACAGCATGCCAGGCAGGGAAATTGAAAATGATAGACAGCAGGCACCACTCCTCCTCCACGGGTGCAATTATACTTCCAAATGTTCTGGATGTACGCCCACAAAGTATCAGTTTAGTCGTTTGTTATGATTTTGATTGGTTGTCCACAGTTGGCTGCTCATGGTGTGATCAATACCTCACTAAGAATTCTGGAAACATTAGGTAATCCTTTGTCGAATTATCACTTCCAACAATTTTCTAATTTGCATCCTCTCCTCGGAAGTAGGAACATTCATTTGATTCACTGTGTGTACATTTCCAGATGCTCTCTCTGGGTTTGCAATTGTATGGTACTGTTAGAAATGGGGTTTCTGGTTGGCTGAGGCTTGCGCCAAAGCCAGGCATAAACCACCACTCTAGTCAGGGCAAGAGTTACGCACCAAGATAACCCCTGCTCACCCCCTTGGTAGCTTGGCACGAGCAGTCGGGCTTATCCCGGAGGCAATGTGTAAAGCATTTGTGCATGTACACAGCAGCTACACACTAGGCACACCACGAAAAAGGAACTCCACACAAGGTTATGTATAAAAATAGCCTTTGTATTATCATAAACACATTAGATCATAATCACACAATGACACAGTGCCAACTGGCACTGGGCAGTATTTACAGGGGATTATATACACATGACAGGGCCACAGGGGGCCACTGTTAGAATCAGCACTTCTAGAACATAGAATAATTGTAGAACACAACCAGTAACCACTGGTACAAGGTAGGTACACACTACGCAATCCTAATCCCTTTAGGCATAGATCACGCAGGGAAACAAACTCACTAGCATAAACTATACTAGGCAAAACAACCTCCTAAGTAGAGGTATTACAGGCATAAAGGCATTGCACATTACGCATAAATCACATTAGGCAATTGTCGTCATAACACAAATCACCAATCACCTTGCGCAAGAATCACATTAGATACTGACCCCAGGCCAACTGGCCTTCCATGGGGCTCAAACGCCCTTTGTCCAACAGTGTCAGGGCAGGCTGCGCAGGCAGCCAAAAGAGAGCGCAAGAGTTTAGGGCCTAAACGTAGCAGCTGCCCACTACTTGCTGGGCAGCTGTGAGGTAGGGAAAAATACTGTGAGGTCTCAGTGCCCTTTAAACAAATTGCGCCAAACGTTGGAGCCTTCTAGGCTATGGAGATCATGTCCCCCCGGAGCACACTGGCTCCGGTAATACGGGTGCGTAGGCTGGGGTAGAACGCACCCCTGAGGACCCCACCGGGTCCTTTAAAGAACATATGCCTCCAAAGTACATATGGGCACAACTGTGCTGGGAGCCCCTCTCGGGGGCACTCTTGAAAGCAAAAATGTCCCTCAACGTTGGAGCCACGCACAGGCTCTACATACAAACAGCTGTGCCCTATGTGGAGCCACACAAGGGATCTAAAATGGATAATGTACCCAGAACGGGTGAGCGGACTGGTGCCCAGGAACTGACTCTGCCCACCGTTGGAGCGGCCTGCTGCAAGACTGGGCGCCCCTGTGGTGCCAATTTCCCTGTGCGTCGATTTGGCACAACACTTAATGTCGCAGCATCTCCCCCCAAACCCACCCCCCCCCCCCCCCCCCCCCAGCCCTGCCTTACTCAACGGGGATGTCTGGCGCGGGGCGAAGTCTCCGCTGGGCTCTCTACAGTTTATGTCAGCTGCACGATGGGCTCTCTGCTCTACCCGGGAGCCCCGCCAGCCACCGCAGCACTCCTTCGTGACCCTCTGCACTACAGGGCTCTCCCTCGCTCTCTGGGGCCCCGGGTGCACACGCCGCCCTTCTCCTGGCACTTCCTTTCTCTTGTGCCCCGGAGCGCGAGGCAGCTTCTCTCGGCGGCCGGGGACTCCGGCCAATCACAGCACAGCGCTGCCTGTGACGTCACGGGGGAGTCCCGAGGTTCCCGGGCAGGTGGCGGTGGATTTTTAAATAGCAGACAATGAGGGGTGGGCTCCCTCGAAAGCAAAAACAATGTAGCAGGTGGGTTGGGCACTCGCTCGGGCTCACGTAAGCGGGGTGGCACCCACAAAATCAGCACTAAGTCCCTGGCGGGGTATAAGAGGGGCACAAAGTGATGGCGAAAATGAATACCGCAATGCGGGTTGGGCACCCGCTCAAGCTTCGCAGAGCACAGATGCAGAGTGGGCACCTGCTGCATAAACTTGGCTTACGGGGGAATCCGCACACCAGGATTCCCTTGGTAGAGGAGGTAGCTCCTCGCTGCGGGGCCCACTCACTCCTGGGTCAAAGAAAGGGCTCTGCACCAGAAATGAAGCGTTTTCAAGGCGCTAGGACTGAAAGTTCCCTAAAGTCCAGGGAACAATTCTCCCAGGAATGCAGGGGGGCAAAGGCTAGCCACAGGGGGCAGCTCACAGGGCCCCGCAACAGGGAGGCAGTCCTCCTGGCACCCAGCATCAGCAGCAGGCCCCCCTCAAGTTAGGTCACAGAGAGAACAAATACATGGGGTCACAGCCCATTCTTATACAGACATTTCCTTTGTCTAAGGCTGTAGGGCAGGGGGAGAACCTGTTACAAATGGTTCTTGAGCACTTTGTTTTGCTCAGCCCCTCTCCCAATTCACAGGACAGGCTAGGGACATCACTCACCACAGGGGTTGGAGCCAGCATTGTGGAGGGAAGGCACAGCCCTATTCAGGTCCCAGGTGCATGCCTCCCTCCCATCTACATGCAGATCTCCCCATTCACCCCCGGGTAGACCCATCCGGACTCCTGGAGCCAAGCACACCAGCCAGCTCCTGTCACTCACAAGCCAGATAGGCAATCCACATTCACTGCACCCAGACATGCCAACTTCTAGAAGTGGCACTTCCACACTAGACACAGTAAATCTGCGCACACCGTCGCGCAGCATTTAATCTCACAAGTTCGCACATACCAAACTCGCGTTCCCCATACATCAGGAACTACCATGGACACACACATTCCCCATGCATACATATGGGAGGGCAGACCAATCTCACCACACGCACGCAGACTGCACACGCACTTTACACTGGGACACAGGGTTAAAGTGCGCAGAAGCCAAAAACATCTAGTATCAGGTCACAATTAAAAGCAAAAAGTTTAGGGGTGAACTTGCCAAAAGGGCCAAGTCCAACAGATACATTTCTGTCAACCGTGTTGCTGAATAGGACTTTCTGCTCACAATCACGAGAGAGAAACTTTTCATAGCATCTAAAATGATGACTTCAGCTCGTGTTCGCCTTTCTGACTGAGTAAAAAAAAAAAAAAGCATTTGAGGCCTACTTTTAAAACTAACTAAAACCATTGCAACGTTAAGATTAATATAAAACACATGATGATGAATAATTCAGTTTCTCTTAGTAAATACTCATTATTCTCTTCTTCAAATGTTACATGCCAATATTAGGCACTACTAAAAGGGAACACTTCACACATTTTATTTATCGAGTGGATAAATATTCGTGTCATTTTTATGATTCACATTCATATTTCACAACTTTTATTTGTTAAGCAGATGCTTAACAAGTAAAAGTAAGCTAGACATTTTTTGTATACATTATGATTTACGATATAAGCATTCTTTTCATTACGCCATATTGGGTAATAAGCAGCACATTTGTAAGTAAAACATGTTTTATTGCTTAAACGTGTTTCTACAATTTCAGAAACCTATGACCATTTCTCTTCATGCTTTTCTCATTTTCACATTTCAGAACATTCCTTCATGCTTTTACGATGCAGTAAAAAATATCATGTTTTCATCATTACTTTATTTCACCTATTTTGTTAATACTATATTAGTAAAACCCGTCTAATGGCGAGAATCGACGGGGGCAAACGTTACGGAACTTCTACGCTCCATCATGGGTTAAATGGGAAACCCATTCGAAACATTTCTACTCCTCGCCTTGTATCGTACTTGGATCAAATCCGTGGTGGCTGACTTGGGGCCGCGCTATTGGTTTAATGCAAGGAAATTGAATTTGCGCCGACCTTTATAGCCAACTCTAGACATCCTGGAATACTTGGCACAGTTGCTATGACATCCACAAAAACAGCCCCCTCTTCTCCTCTGTGTGGCAATCCACCCTTCAGTTCTATTGGCCACTCACCTGGATAAAGCCAGTTCATAACTTCACCCATCTGAAAAACCTTGGAAATGCTAACCTAACCTGGTGTGGGAGGGAGATGGCTGACCAGAGTTCTTATATCCCCACTTATTGGTGGCTGCTCAGGAACAATATACATTTTTGGCAGCCAGGCATCTTTGTCTAACATGCTACAGCACAGTTGTTGGGTGAAGTGGGCATAGTTGGGGTGGAGGGAAAGTGGAAAATACTATTCGCAAACTACAAGCAAAGCATGTGTTGAAATGAGATACTTAAGTGGGCGGGTGCCATACTTGATTATCTAGAAACCATTGGACAACCACTCATGGTTGATCAATGGTTTATATATCAAACCTGTCTACAAAATTGCCTACCTGTTGAAATGCCTCTTTGGGTGGGGTAGTTGCCTATAATGGATACAAACAGCAGGAGATTTTGGAATGTAATTACTTGGCAAATTACTTGCCAAATGTACCCTGTTCCCCTCATCTGTGGTTAGGGCTCTAGACACATTTTGACTACATTCAAGCCTAGCCTAGATTAGTTCCCCGAGACCTAATGATTTAGCCCTTGTACACGTTGTTGAGACTCTCATTCAGACAATTCGGTGTAAAAATGCCTGCAAGTGTTCGCCATAGCTGTTATGATATTAGAGAATTGTATGTGGTCCCTTACACAGCCCAAGGAAGGAGCTTTTGATAAACTGAAATGTAGCCATTACCTCTTTTAAAGAGACTTTTATTCAGCGCCATCCTAAAGATATGGTTGCTTTCCCAAACCTGGATGGGATTGGCCAAAGTACTTCAAAGAGCCTCAGATAAGTCACCGTGGCATTGCGCATGGGGCATTCAGTTTTTCAACATTATCAGCCTTCCCTGATCCTTCATTATCAACTGTCTAGGAAATTATATCCTTAAAACCTTCTTCAGAAAATGAGAACTGACATGACCCCCACCCTCCATGTGGATTATTGATAGTGCCTCTATGTACCTTACTTGGTTGTGTAAAGGATGTGTGTGTGTGTGTGTGGTGCCTATGACACGCGGCTTAAGCCACACTTGGTTGCTTTTTGTTTGTGCTACATTTAGTGGTGCTTACAATGAGGTTTGGAGGAAGAGCAGAGGCAGCAAATGTGAGTTGCAGGGCTTCCCCCAGAACATTCCAGGTATCCATTAGTAGTGGGTCAGACTGAGGCGTGTTGAGGAGACATGTAGTTGCCAAAGTTCCTACATGTCTTTTTAACACGCTAGTCACTGAGGACTACAGGCGTATCAATTGGACTTCCATTTGGAATTTCTCCCATTGCAACATGGAGGTCATACTATATTGTCATGACGTGAGGACTATTTTATTCACATTACCAATTTTGGGTCCTGAATCTGTGTCCTTTTCCAGTGAAGCCTGCCTGCTTCTGTTGTTGTGAAACTGGGCCATGTCTGCCTCTCTCCCTTTATGCAGTCTGCTGTTCTGTATATCCCGTACATGAGACCTTGACCTGTCTACAATTCCGTTAAGATAGCTGCCACTTCTTGTTTTTCTTTTATCTGGAATAGTCCATGTGTCTTGTAACTTCTCAATCTGCTCATTTTATAACCAGAGTTCCGGGTTTGTTGAAGTGCTGTCTTGAACGATCACCCTGCCAGATGTGTTCCTCTACATGATCAAGAGTCCTTATGGTTTTGGGAAACTCACCATTGTACTACATTCATCATCCTATCTACAATATGCATGACTATTTTATCTCCTTTCAGATTACCATAAAAATTACACAATATCCACTTCTCTAGCCTCATGTTTTGGCAGGTAGGGAACAGTGGCGACTGGTGACATTTTAAAGTGCTGAGGCATAAATGTGTGAGATGAGTGCCGCAGGCAAGCGAGACAAGCCCGACCGGCATACATTTGTATTCGGTGGGTTGGAGGGCAAATGGTGCATTTTCAAGCATATATAAGAAAGGAAGAAAGTGAATAAAGCAATTGTGAAGTGTCTTTTCAGACTCCCAAGCTTGCCCATAATTCTACTGGCACTACCCCATCTTAAATGGTGCAGTGCAGAACTAATCCTCCCGATTTCGATGTGTGTGTGTATATGTATATGTATATATATATATATATATATATATATATATATATATATATATATATTCCAGCTCCAAAGGAGCAACCGGACCTCAGCTGCACACAAGGAGCCTTGAATGGTAAGCATGCCTTCAGCACAACGATATCCTTTAACTGTTCAGACTGCCCTGGATGCCTTGGAGCTGGAATATTTACGCTGCAACCCTTGCCGCGGAAGGAGCACCACCCTGAAAGAATCGGGGGGCCATGCGGTCTTGACTACAGGCCGAGAACATGGGACCGCAGCGTATGGATTCTGCACGAATTCCACTCAGCGAGGCCCATCTGTGGGCTTGAAAAGTTACAGACTGAACATTAGCGCGACGTGAGGCACTACAAGTCCCAGAAGTCCCATCCAGGGCGTGCATCTAAGCAAGAAGGGGTGTGGTGCCTCAAGCACTCCTTCATAACTGCCAAAGCCTCTGAAGAGAAGTGGGGACACTTCGAAGCGCGTCCGGCATCCAAGGCAGTCTGAACAGTCAAAGGATATTGTTGTGCTGAAGGCGTGCTTACCATTCAAGGCTCCTTGTGGGCAGCTGAGGTCCGGGTGCTCCTTTGTACGTTGAGGAGCTGGAATGTGTGTGTGTGTATGTATGTGTGTGTGTGTATATATATATATATATATATATATATATATATATATAATCAATAGCAGTCTCCAGAAGCTCCGTCGAAACGACCAAAGGAAACCACACGAATCCAACGTGTTTAAGGGCACAAAGTTTATTTACAAGCTGAGTCCAACTAAATCTGACGCGTTTCGGGCATCCGCCCTTGCTCACAGACAGTCAGTAAGTAAAACTTTCACAAATAAATAGCTAGTGCTTCACAGCTTTTTTCAATTAGCATTTTTTTCAATTAGTGTTTTTTTCTCTATGTTTTCTGTTTTTTTCATACATAACACCATGTGTTCATAGAAATAAAGGACATACTCCAATTTAAGTACTGGGAAGTCTGCTTTCCAAACAATTACTAAACTTATATGTAAAAAAAGTTGTATTTTAACTATAATGGTTAAAATCCATTTTGGTAAATACATTCAGTCATAGATCCAAAACTACTACGGAAATATGTTTTAAGCCCAGTATGAAATGTAGACATCATGCAATAATTTTTGTAACAATAAATAAATGCATAAAATGCAAAAGAATATACAAAAATTATACAGATTATAACGCCTTATTGAAAATATTTTTACTTTGAATACAGTACAGTTTGTACTAGTCAACCTAGTCAATGTGCAAAATATGCAATAAAGTGCATAGATGTTTCCATAAAGTGCAAATGCAATATGGACATGTAAAGTGACGAGTGCCAACCGTGCAAATAATGCAAGAATATATATGTGTGTGTGTGTGTGTGTGTATATATATGTTTGTCTTTTATGATCTTAATATCGAAATAAAGACTGTATGACTGACTCTCTTTAAAGGATTTCCCTTCCCCTAAAACACTAACCACGCGCACATCGATATACCTGCTGTCACTGCAGTCCGGAAAAAAAAAATGGACCGCCTGTGCCAGGGCACAACACGGAGCCCAATAGAGACCTGTTTCGAGGCTCTCTTAAAAAACTGCCGGTGCTCAGACCCAGTGAGACCAGGCCCACTTAAAGCCCTGTGTAGAGGTCAAATGGTGAGCGCATCACCTTGGATGCCACCTGTGCATGCTTGTTACCCCTTGACTTTGGAGAGCCTGCGACTACTGGGGTCCTTGGACAGGGTCACTCTGCTTTGATACCTGCTGCCCAGCCTCTCATTCCCCACAAGAGGCATTCAGGTCCGCTCTGCCAAGCGTCCTGTCCTGGTCTCGCTCCGGGGGATCTGTGTTGTAGAATGGGACCATTAGTGGGACTGGATCCCGGATCTCTGAATCCCCCTCCCGCAGGCTGATTCTGTTTCGGATTCCGCAGTTGCTTTCCGCTCCACTTCATGTTTCACACTTCACTAAAGGCGGCACCAATGACTTCCAGGATTAGCAGCTACTATTTTATTATACACTCAGTGCAGAGTTTTTAAATATATGTACAGAGTAGGGTGACTAGAGTTTTAAAGCCAAAACCCGGGACATTTCCCAGGAATAGGACTACAATTTTACTTCAACCGAGCGCACATGATGACATTGTTCCTTAGCAGAGAATTACAGAAGAGGAAGTAAGAACGCAATTTTTAAAGCCTGTTAATTAAATTACTTTCTATTATAACGGCTGCTAACCATGTCTGCTTTGCAAAACATAAAAAGATACCTCCCACAGTTTTCATTCGACCCTCTCTAAAAACCGGGACATGAGCGAAATTTCCTGAAATCTACTCGGACCGCTGTTGAAAATCCGGGACTGTCCGGACAAATCCGGGACGCCTGGTCACCCTAGTACAGAGATATAGCTGTGTTTGGTCAGGGGGTCTCTCTGTTGCGGGGAGCTTCATTCTCCAAAGCGTGCAACCCATCATCTCCAACCCCAGGAAAGGCTTAGCCCTCAGTGGTCAACTCTGGGCCGGCTTTAGCGCTGGTAGCGCCCTGGGCGACAATGTTAGTTGTCTCCCTCAATGACCACCTCCACCATGGATTCTCTCACTAGCACACTTTAGCAGTGACCACGTCTCCATAACCACTCTCTCAGATGCATTGAATTTGTGTTATAGCGCCACTCATACCAGTAAAGTATGTCAGAGCACTTTGCACCACACACACATTACACAGACAATCAATCATACTTGTGTAAATCAGTGTATAGGAAATGTTACTTAAGCCAAAGGATTAAAAGTGTAGGAGTCACATGTCATCCATACTGGTATGCAGTACAGTTTAGGAGAGCTTGGTATGGAGAAGCACAAACTCTGAGTCAAAAAAGAAACCGCATAAATGGGAATTTTCTTTAGTAAGAAGAATCCATTTCTACCCAAAGTAACCCTTTTTGCAACATGAATCCATGTTCTATACTTTGCAGAGTGTATGCAGTTTCATGATGTAAGTTAATACCTCACTATTCTATGTTAGGACTCTAAGTTATAAATTGCAAGTAACAAAAGGATGGCTCTTTTAAAAGCAATAACCTGCTGGTCTATTTACATTAAATGCACTCTGTAATCTACTTGGTACACGTTCTTTGCAGCAGGCATATTAACCCTCTGCACTACCTTCACATAAGTCAAAAACCTCAACTACACAAAACTCTGATCTCTGGCCAGGAAGGACATTAATCACAGGAGTGATCTTGACATTTTTGTTAGGCACTGTAATTGCCGGGAAAGGAACGCTGCAGCAGGTGCTGGAAAAGCTTAGTAAAGTTGCAAACACAGTGCCCCCAGGAAGCCAGCACCTGGTGCGATGGCACCAGTCGCACCGCCCTAGAGCCGGCCCTGGGTCAACTTTAAAAGGTTACCGTTCTAACCGTGTCCACTCAGTGGGATATCTGTTTTAGTAGGAAATTCGAAGGTCAGTGCTATTTTTAGGGTGTAGTAACAGTAACTTCTTGTTCTCAGTCCTTCCCAAGGTACTGTGGGACAATGCCAAGCCTCTCCATGGACTTCAGTGGGCTCCCACATACATTTGGCCACTAGATATTCTCAACAGGAGATTGATCAGGTTGGTTGGTTGGGTGGGATGCGGTGCCACAAATCATGGGCATCAAGCGGTCCAGCTGCTACAGCTTTTTTGAGGTAATAGGTGTGGGTATATTAGATGGCAAATGAGTGATTAGCTCCTTATTGGCAGAATGTTCTATGTCCCGTTTAAAGTTGACAGGGAGTAGCATTTTGGAGTGAACCATAAACAAACATGTCAGGTGTTCAAAGTAGGTGCGGTCATCGCAATGTGGGACAACTGAGGTCGCAAAACAGGCCTCGTCTGAATCCTGAATGATGGCCTCCCTGCGTCTCAAAGTATGAACATATAGGGCTTGAACTGCCGGGTGATGTGTCTCCTAAAAGCGAGCGTTGTGGTTCACAGAGTATCTGAAATCCAATCACACTTGAAATTAGAAATGTGTAAATTGCAGAAACATTTCTTCAGGGGCAAAATTTTAAAATTGGTCAGGTGCTGAAAAAGTCACGGAGATGCTGCTGGCTGGTGTCTCTCCTGGACGAGCAGGAAAGGGAAGGAAGCGATTAACTTCCTGCAGCAAATCCAACCATCTTGGGGCTGCTTTCAGCATGGAAGCAGCTCCAGGGTTGGTTGGAGCAGGCTACCCCAGCACTTATTTTGAGGCTGGGGGCCTGTGCCTGCAATCCCACAGATGTTTCCCATCGCTGGGGTTGCTAGCTCTGAAGTGCGCATGTCAGATTGGTCGGCTGTAGACAGCCGGCCAACCTGCCAAGTGCACTCCGCATCTGCCATGTCATCCTGCAATCCAGAGAAAGCTGTGCCAAAGCGATGGGTCCGACTTGCTTTTTCAATCAAAAGCAAGACATGTTGGTTTTGATAATGCTTGTCATAATTACTAATAACATGAGCTCTGTCAATAAAGCTGTTTGTAGCAAGACCTAAAAAAGGCCGGTGTACCAAATTGATTCAATTTTCTTAGCATGTTACTTATTTTGTATTTGCTTGGAGTCTGGCTTCGTTTTTAGGCATTTGTTAAAATGTAAAATCAAACAATTGGAGCTATTGGATTTTAACAATTGAGCTATTGGATTTCATGTTTTACTCATTAGTCTCTTGTTAGTGCTGGTACCATGACCTGGCACTGAATTGTTAGTTTCACACGTGCAGGTGCTCACCTGAACCCGGCAGTGTCCCTCGCCATGTTCCTGCTGAGAAAGATGACTTTTAAGCTGATGCTTGTCTACTGCCTTGCTCAGTTCCTGGGGGCCTTTTTTGGAGCAGCTATTGTTTTTGCGCTTTACTTTGGTAAGTGAAATATGGTACAAGGCTCGCTTTATTTCTTTCATTCCTGTGTGGCATAAACACAGTCTGAATGGCTGGAGCTCTTTTCCTTTTCAGATAAATGTTACCCAGTATCTAGCATGTTGGAGACAGTGGAGGAACAAAAATAGATAAAAATGATGAAGTTAACCTTACTTTTTCCATAGAAAGATGTGCAGAATCTACTGTTGTGAATATTGTCTTTTCTCTCGAGTATTGCTCTGTATATGTTACAACTGTCAATCAACCAAAAGGGAGTATGTGATTAATAGAAAGTACATGTAGCTTATGTTATGTTCTTCAACATTCTAATAGAGTATTGTTTGATTATTTATGTTCCCAGTATTTTATTTAATCCCGCCTCTGCGGTCTTGCATTGTTTGTTATTGATTTCTGGAGTGTTTCTAGACGGTTGATAACTGTCTTAACTCTTGTTCAAAATACTACTGTATTGCAGATAAAACATAAGTAAAATGCCATCCCACCACTCTGGCTGCTTATTTTGTGAGTTTCTATAGCCATGAAATCATGCTATAAAAAGGCAAGTACAATGAGAGAAGACTCACGGAGGAAACCTTCACACACCAGGTGACACTGGGACAGGCCTTGTAAACATGTATTGAGACTCTGGGTTCAGGCTTCTGGGGATACACCTAGCCTTTGCCTTTTAACTTGCTGAATTTATCAGTGCGGCTTACCTTAAACAACGAGAATAGCTCTATTCAAACAGATATGTGGGTATGAACCATCGGAAACTCAATATAGGTTTGATTATCTGCTGTGCTAGAATGAACTTGGTGCTTAGAAGTAGCAGAAACAGGGAGGAATTGCTATAAATGTATGCATGCTTTTAGTAAACATTGCTGATGGTCTTCATTTTGGTTTCAATTCATATTGTGTTCACTAGACTACGGTTTTGATCGTTAAAATCTTTAAAATGTATTCCTTGAGATCTAGGATTCTTGAGCGAGTTATTACTTAATGAAAGAGGGTTGGGGTTGCATCAACTATCCTTTTAATGTCTCATGGGACTGATTGTCCCATGAGACATACATTTCACTCAAATATGGCTTAGTGGGTTGTGAGGAGATTGCAGTACAAATGGTTTTTATGAGGAGTTCAGTGGGTATACAGATGATTCTTGGAAGGTACATGCTACAGTATACAATGTGAGGAGACTTGAGAGGTCTGAGTTGCACAGAAGAGTGAAGGATTAAGAGTGTTGAATAGTTTCGGAACGTCTGGGTTATATAGAATAGCCTTAATGACCAGAGAGGGCTGCAAGCTGTCAGATAAATTGATGCGTTCGAATTCTGCAGAGACCCCTTCACTGTTACTGCTTGTGTATTGAAGAGACTTTGTTTCCAGACAGTAATTCCTTTTAAAACGTATTTTGCAGTTATGAAAGAATATTTACTTTTGAAAGCCTGTTTGTAGTAGTGTGTGGTGTTAGATATTGTCAAATGTAGCTGATAAAACTAGACTCCACAATATCGAAATTCATAAAAATCCTTTAAAATGGATTGCATATCTCCAAGTATAGTCTCTCTACCTCCTTTCACATACCTTCCACACACACAACACTATGGCTTTACTCATTGGCCCATCAAATCCCTCTATTCAACATCTGCCTAACCCGCTTACCAAATCTGATTATTCATACAACCTCCCCTGATACAACTATGCAGATGACACCTAATCATTTAAAAAATGGACAGCTACAAATCAAAACTCAATGACTGCCTTTGTGCCATAAATGCATGGATGATAAATAACCATTTAAAGTTCAAAATGGCTAAGACACAGATTGTGACATGCAGACACTGATGAAACTATCAGCCTACCACCCTACGGCCTAAGGAGCTTGGAGCCCTTCCCACAAAATCAAGGGAACAAAACCAAGGAATAATTGTGGATTCAGACTTATCCTTGATACCTCATGCTAACATTACAAAGACTGCCTTCTGTACAATGAAAACATTACTTCACATCTTCCCGTACTTTTCATGCTCACATAAACTGCAAGCCATCCTCCAGACTGTAATCTCCTACTTTTCCCCCCTCCTCTCCAGATGCTCTGCATGTGTACAGTGGTGGGAACTGGACCGTGGCGGGACCTCAAGCTACAGCTGGGATCTTTGCATCCTACCCTTCGGAACACCTCAGTGTTATCAATGGATTTACAGACCAGGTCAGAATGCTTTCGTCTATTGGGCTTCTCGAGGAATAGGAGGGCTTCGGATGTAAACCTTCCCTGGGGAAGGCCCTTGATGGTTTTGAGTTAACAATGAGAGCTGTCCTGGTCTAATGCAGGGAGTACTGCACTATGAATTAGAGCTGCCTTTTAATCTAGCCTTGATTTTAATATTGGCAGGAGCTACCCATGTAGATTATACGATGCAAAAGCAAGAACGTTATTTATTTAAATTATTCCAGCCACTATCTTTATTTCCTCATTCAATAGTCCATATTATATGTCATTCTCTGCTCATTATTAAAACCTTATTATTGTAACTTTGAACAATGGAATGGGTGCTCACTGTTAAACTTTAGACATGCACTAGATGTATATACCCTGGTTGTTTTAATTTACACGTTTGGCGGGCGTGTGATGCTTAGAAAGCAAGCACTTCAGGGGGATGATTCAAAGTGTCGAGCATTGGTCTTCATTGACCAGGTTCATGCCTGGTTTTGAGTCCATCCAGGTGACTAACTTCAATATGCAAAAACAACAGTTGATGGACAGAATGCAGAACAATGTCATACATTCACCCCAGTACAGAGATCTGGGCCTAAATCATTGGTGTTTTTTGCACGCCACACCACCCCAGTTCAGACATATGCAAATCAGCCTTGACCCTGTGCCTCATGGGAACAGTCCAGCCCGAACTGCCAAGCCAAACCTGCTCTGACGTGAGTCCTGTGCTCTTCAGGCCACTGGCATAACGAAAACTGAGGGGGCCTCCCTGCACGGTACGTAGAGGGGCCCCCTCCAGGTTCAATCATGAGCTCTCTGGCCAGACTGCAGTGCTGAGGGGGCCCCTTGGAGCTTGAGGCCCCCTCCGCACCACGTGGGCTGCGGGGGCCTGTGTTACGCCCCTGCTCCAGGCCACTGGAATCAAGCTATCCTGGCTGATAGCCAGAAACTGGTCCTAGGATGCTTGATTCCGTTCCAGGGAAGACCTGCCTTGGCAGTACTGGCTGGACTGTTCCTATGAGGCACAGGGTCAAGACTGATTTGCATATGGCCATGTCTGAACTGCGGTGGTCTGGTGAGCAAAACAATGGATTAAGCCCAGATCTGTGACTGGGGGAGAATGTTTTGCCATTGAGCAACATTCCGTCCATCAATTGTTGTTTTGCCCACGACTAACTTCAATATACACCTATCTAACTAGATCTATTTAGTTTGATTACGTGTTAAATGAATCTCTAGCAAATGTAATGAAAATGTACCATTGCCGTCTGCCTTTGATTCTGCATTGGACACCGTGCCAATAGTGATATATTTTTCTTTTGATAACATTTGAAAATGCATAGGTATACATTTGAATGTTTAGAGAGTAGAATGAACAATAGTTAGTTTAGAAAAAACATTTTAAAAATAACAGATGAAGACCTACAAACCTTAAGCCTTATTGGCAATGTGGCCTGGTTTAGTGTTGACACCTTAAGCCTGCTGCATAGTGTTGCTTTAATTTAGGGGTGATCCTGGGTGTAAGTGGAACATTTGGGCAAAATGTGTCATTTTTGCTGTTGCTTTCTGCTTTCTTCTTTCTCGTCACTTCAACCACCAATAACAATTCAAATAATTGACTTCATTTTTTAAATATATATATATTTTTACTTTAAATGAGATTTACCAGTATAACAATTGAAATTGTGCCATTGCAAAAGAGAACCTACATTTTAGTCTACAGAACTCTGTGGTATTCTTTGTCCTCATTTATTCTATCGCTAAATCCGTTAGTTTGCAATAACTCAAGGAGAAACAAGCCTTTTTGCAAAGCCACCTCTGAAAATAAACCCTCTGAAATCCATTAGGGTTGAGAATTGGTTCAGGAGAAGAGGGCAGTGATTTGGGTAAGGATTAAGTTTAGGGTCTAGGTAAAGGCATATCCTAATATAAATTACTTTTTACTGGATTTCAGTAGGGGTAAATCCACTTCTGTGCCAATAAAAACCTTACATTTAAAGAGAATTTTTTTGAAATGTGAATGCGTATAGTAGAAAAAACCTCAACCTTTTATTTGTTAGTGGGGACGGAATTTTACCAGTTGAGTTAAAAATGCCTGTAAAGGACTTTGAAAGGCAACAGTTGGAATATCTGTGGGATGTGTAGATGTGAACTGAGGGCTCACATGAGTTTGGGGAACCAGTTGACGCTAAAAGAATGGAAAGGCATGTACAGCATATTATGCACTACTAAGCTAAGTAATTCCAGCAATGATTAAAAAGCATTTCTGTGCATTGTGCATACAATTGGGAAAATCCCATATAAATATGTTCTCTAACTAGAAAAAGTGGTATTCACCCCATATATTTTTGGGTCACGTTTTAGTAGTAGTTTTCCTATTAATTGTTGTACCCTATATGCTTTTAAATTTGGTTTAATTTTTACGTTTTTCAGCCAGATAGATTCACTTGGCGCAGGAGACCATGGCAGTAGAATCATGATGTTATTAGATACTGGTATGGGAAGAGAGCAGTACAACAAAACATCACATCTCTTTACTTAAAACAAAAGAACTGACAATCCCTCTTGTAAAATACGCTGTTGGTGTAAAATAAAATTTGAGATATGTGTCCGACTCCTACTGTGGAAGGAGGGCTAGTTGAAAATATATATAACCGACACCCCCCTCCGCCCCCAGACCCTATACCCCAGGGACCAGCATATTTAATGTATAGGAGGGGCATGTGGGAGTCCTCCCCGAGCCAATGGAACTGAAATGTAAAAGAGGGGGGGGGGGGGCAGAGAAGCCAAACAGCCTCCCTCGCCAAGCCTTAAAAAGCCCCTATGTTACCCCATATCAAAGGGCTATAACTTAAGTTAAACGGGTGGACGGACTGCACATCCTCCTTCCCTTAACCTTTAATGGCACCGGGGACCCATCCTCCTAGCTGCCTAACTTACTGTGTCCTGTGGAGCCCACTCCGGGGACACAGTAGTTTTTCTGCTTGCACTACCATGGGCAGGGAAACATTTGTTTGCTCCTGTTTGGTGGGAGTATTTTTAAATCTTCAGCCAAAAGGTTGCAAACATGAAGTCTGTTATCGGCAGGAGGAAGATTTAAAAATGCTTCCCCTGTTGGAGCAGAATAGTGTTCTGTTTCCCTACCGGCACTCCTACTAGCAGGTAAACAACATGCATATTGCTCCTGCACGGAGGGAGCATGCAAAAAGCAACTGCTCCCTCCAGGCGGGAGCAATGCCGGCTAAAGCACCATGCGGAGAGCCGATTGGGGGCGGGGCGGCAGGCCCTCTCCCCTATTTTATTGTATTTGGCCCCACAGGGGCCAGGTGAGTGGGGGAGAGATGTAGGCCCCGCAGATTATGGCTCCTGTGGATCAGGGCCCAAGAAGGCGTGGAGGGCATGCAGTCTCCTCACCTATGAGGTTCCAAAAGGCCAGCTCTACACCGCACCCGCCAAAGGCTGTGCCCAGCATCGGGTCGGTAACCTGCTGGGGGGCAAAGGCTGTGCGCGGCAGGTGTCTGGCTTCATAATTGGTAATAAAATATTACTAGTGATGTCATCCATGATATCATTTGAGATGTCATCAGTGATTTCATAAATGTAATGAGTGATGTAATATATGAGGTCCTAAACAGTGCATAGCGGGGTGCAAGTTATAGTTGGCTCAGCTAATTATTTTTCTGTGGTGAATTTTTTTTTTTCTTCGAATAAAATGTTAATATTGTCACAGGCCTATTCACCTAACTATAACATCACTTTAACCTTTATTAGCAAATATATATATATTACCTACTGGCGGTCTGCGGTAGGTAGTTATAGTTAGGACCTACTTACCACAGGAAAATCGCAACATTCTATTCCCAATAACTCTGGCGCCGATTGACGAATCTTCGCAAAATTGTCAAAACTTATGGGCCGCTCCGGTCTGCTCCCATCTTGAAAGTTTCGGGGTGATTCGTCAAGGGGGGGCCCGAGAAAAAAGGGGGTCCCAAAACGTGTTCTCCCCATTCAATTTCCCAGAGGAAACTTAAGACACAGCTACAGCCGGAACTGCTACTGAGAAAAAAAAATCTATCTAGAGGGGTGCAGGATCCGCTCACCCTCCCGATCACGAGCTGCATGCTAATTGTCTGGCAACACTGCGAACCAGGAAGTGTTGGCAGCCATCTTGTGCCTCGGTAGCACTGAGGCACAGGAAAAGAGAAAAATGCGCAAAACACAAAAAGGGGGCAGGGTGGAAACACCCTGACCCTGTAGGCCTGCTCAGGGGGTCCCACAAGGCCCCCCATTTTTTTTTTTTTTTTTTTTAAATAGCGGAATGTGTGGAGGATCCGGATATTCGGCTGCGAAAAAAAAAAAATACACAGCTACAGCCGGAACTGCTACTGAGAAAAAAAAATCTATCTAGAGGGGTGCAGGATCCGCTCACCCTCCCGATCACGAGCTGCATGCTAATTGTCTGGCAACACTGCGAACCAGGAAGTGTTGGCAGCCATCTTGTGCCTCGGTAGCACTGAGGCACAGGAAAAGAGAAAAATGCGCAAAACACAAAAAGGGGGCAGGGTGGAAACACCCTGACCCTGTAGGCCTGCTCAGGGGGTCCCACAAGGCCCCCCATTTATTTTTTTTTTTTTTAAATAGCGGAATGTGTGGAGGATCCGGATATTCGGCTGCGAAAAAAAAAAAATACGCACGGGCTCTAGTGCTTCGTTTAATATTGAGCCCCTGGGTGGTCCAAGTCCAGTGGACAATCTTTATCTTGTAAAGGGGGGCCCAAAGGGGCCCTCCAGCCCTGGGGACCCGCCACCCCCATGGCTTTTCAAACATATTTGGGGGGGGCTCACAGCCCACCAGCCCTTCAGAATTAAATGGGTGGGGGGGGGGGCTCAAAGGCCCTCCCAATCCCCGGGGACCGCCACCCCCCGGACTTTTCTACAATATTTGTGGGGACAAATCTAACTGGTGTGGGGGGGCTCGAGTCTCCCCACACGCCCCCGGGACCACCACCTCGCACTATTTTGCTAATGTAGGGAGGGGGGCCCTTTCTGGAGTCCTGTGATGGCCCTGGGGACCGCCACCCCCCCCAGGGCCGGCTCCTGCAGTGTCCCGGGGTGCCCACCCCTGGGACACAGCTGTTTGCTATGGCAGGGCGGAGCCTCGCGGCTCCCGCCCTGCCATAGCAAATGCTGCTTTGGTATTTGGAAGAGAGCAGGAAACCTGCTCTCTTCCAAATACCAAAGCCGATTGCTTTTCACGGGGAGCTGCATCTTAGCAGCTCCCTGTGTGGAAAAGCAATGCCTGCTCCCGCAGAAGGCGGTGTACTGGCAGGACAGTGGGGGGAGGGGAGGCCACGTGGCCCCCATTATTAAAACACTTTTTTTTTAAAAGGAAGGGCCGGCCCAGGGATGGGGTTCCCGGGGCCATAAATGGCCTGAGGGGGGGGGGGGGGGCACGCAGTCGCCCTCAAATAATTATATCAAATTTAAAAAATGGCATTGCCCCATGGGATGGGGTCCCTGGGGCCGATTATGGCCTCGGGAGGGGGGCCACGCAGCCCCCTCCCAATTTAACTAAAATAAAATAGGGGTCAGGCCCTGGGGGATGGGGTCCCCAGGGCCAATAAATTAGGAAAAGGGGGGCCACACAGCCCTCTTCTTTTAAAAAAAAAAAAAAGGCATCGCGCCGGAGGCCCCTCCCTGCAGCACTCTGCTAACGTGCCCCCTGGCGCGTTTGCAGATGGAGAACTAATTCCCCTTGAATACTGGGTCAACTAACCCACCAGGAACCTCCAGTATGCGCCAAGGAGCTGCATTGCAGAGGTGTTTTGAGGTCACGCCCCTTTTTACACCTCTCTGCAATGCACCTTGGCGCATACTGGAGGTTCCTAGTTGGACATTCACTCATACAAAACCATAGAAATTCCCCCGTTAGTTCAGCTAACTATAACTCTGGTGCCCGCAATGCACTGCTGATGTCACATATATCACTCATGACATCATCCTTGTGAGAGTGGCAGACCTCCTCTCACCCTAATATAACCTTTTATACACACATTCCTAAATAGAAACTAACATTTTCAAAACCATGGACATACCAGGTCCACTTAAAACACACCTATTCAGTAATTCCAAGATCTGCACACTCATCCACTCATTCACTAACAGTCCTATACAGTCACTCATACATGTACTCATGTGTACTCGTAGACCTATACATCCTATTGCACACCAACACTCATCCATAGTTACACGCAGTCACACATGCAAACAAAGTATCAAACATCCATTTACTTGCATATACAGTTATATTGTCACACCACCACACTTACTTCTACAGAAACTTACACATACTTACTCTCTCAAGCAATGACTTATAGAAACACATACCAATTTATACAGGAACTCTTCCAATCTCTCACTCACATATACACTTGTATACACCAATACTCGCATATACTAGTTTAAAACGTATGTAGTTACTCATAAAGACACTATTGAGACAGTCATTTACTCACTAACACACCCATACGCATACTCATCCACCCATAGTCCTGCACACATGCTGTATTCAACACATACAGACAGTGAGTCACCCATTCATGCATCTATGCACTACGTAATACCCCCACCGAACCATACAGACTGATACTCAAAAAACAACTAATAACCTATATGGACACTCATGTAGCTACTCCCCAACCCATGCAGCCACTTATACACAAATTGAGAGATTGATACAGATATCTACATATTCACTAAGCCATGTATTCACTAAGATGCACTTAAGCAGTCTGTTGTACAATCAATTTTACAAAACCAAATCATCCATTTTAGACACTTATATATCTCTTTATTCTTCCATCGACCTGGAGATATACATGTATAAAACATATTTAATTTTCAGAAAAACACACATTCACTGGATGATGTCATCAGTGTTGTCATCAGTGATGTAATGTGATGTCACTGACCATGTCTTGAGTGATGTAATTTAAGAAGTCATCAGCAGTGCATTGCGGGTGCGAGAGTTAGTTAGCTGGACTAAATATAAAAGGGAATTTCTATGGTTTGTACGAGTGAAATGTCCAACTAACTATAACACCCCTGAAACCTATGGATTTTTAAGTGAATGTCTAATGTTTTTTAAATGCTAATTTCTAACTAGAACGTGCCTGAAACCTATGATGTTTTCGATGAAAAATAAATCCAATATAGTGTCTGTGTTGGTAAACCATTTGTAACACATTCCCTATCACATCCTTGTTACTCACCTTTCCATCAATTAAGCTTAAAAATCGCTTCCTACTCCCTTACCATCCCTTAAACCAAAAATATCTACTGCTACCTATAACCCTCTTGCATCTTCGTATTCCTTAAACCTTGAAACCCCTTCTCTCTACCCACCCCTTAACTCAAACACTTACCACCCTTCCTTTACTCACCTGTCCCTTAAACTTAAACATACCTTAGAACCCTTTTACTCCATCCATTCCGAAGCACTAAACCTTTTAGCCATTACTCCTTCCAACCCGTAAAATCTATAATTTAAACGTGTGTGTGTTTAGTAAGTCAGTCAAGGTTTGGTCCTCATAGCGTGGGTTAACCTTGACAGAACTAGACAAACACTTTATTTGTGAGGACCGGTGCGTTATGAGGACAGGTCCCCGTAGTGTGTTTAGGTACTTTGAGCGAGTGTATCAAAAAACTAAAAGTTCAGTTTGACTTGCTATGGTCTGCTTTATAACCTGCCCTATCAAGGCGCTTGTGGAGTTAGAATAGTAATTACACAATTTGTTTATATATAGGGGGGGTTGTGTGTGTGTGTGTGTATGTGTGTGTGTGTGTATATATATATATATATATATATATATATATATATATATATATATATATATATAATTATACACTAGTTTTTGGGCATAGGCAAAACAGTCTGTTTGGAGAAATTCAACATGCAAATATGTTCAGAAACCTCCTTTTCACATTACTCATAACAAATGTTCAAATTGGGATCCTAAACCAAATAGTGTGAACCAGTAGTTTTTACTATATTTTTACACCCAGCTCTACTAAGTCAATGTTTTGGCTATGTTGTAGTAAATCATTTCTGGATTTAGGATTTAACTGCCCCCCAATGCATACAATATGGTACATTACTTCAACTATGATATGCTCCGGAAGACCTATAAATGTTCTCTGCGAAGAACCCAGATGCTCATTCGATTTACATTCATGCTGCATTAGATATGCAGCATAAAATTCACATAAACCGAAGGACAATTGCACACGCTTGTGCAGCACCCACCAATCAGTATTACTGGCATTGGAACTTCCAAGTTATGCACTGCAGTCAATGTGGCCCGAAACCGGTCCTAGGATGCTGGTTTCCAATCAGGGAGGACCTGGCCTGGCAGTTCGGGCTGCTCCCATTGGTTGCAGGGTCAAGACTGATTTGCATTTGGATGGGTTCAACTGGTATAGTATGGGAAGCAAAAAATACGATGGATTTAGACCCAGATCTCTGTACTGGGGTGAAGGTATGACATTGTTCTGCATTCTGTCCATCAGTTGTTTTTGCATTAGATATGCAGCATAAAATTCACATCAACTTAAGGACAAATACACACTTGTGCAGCACTATCAATCAGTATTTCTGGCATTGGAACTTCCAAGTTATGCACTGCAATCCATGTGCTGCAGCAGGCCACCCACCTTCAGAGCTCTCACAGAGAGAAGGCTGTAACCTGCGGGTAACTCAGTTCACTCTTCTATTTATCGATGCCTCCTTTTATACAACACTTGGGAAAGTCCATTGGTCTTGCGTCAATGTCAGAAGTTCAGTGGGAATGTTTTAAGCTAATCTGGTTCACAAAGTAGTGCCTACCTGGAATCATTAGGAGCTGCTCTACACATTTTGTTTGCATATTTAGCTTCCCTTTGAGCAACAATTGAAAGTGACAAGCATAAAATAGTGTCAATGTTTGCATTGTGCAGAAATAAAGTTTGAAGGCAGATAGCTAGGCGCTGTCATAAAGACACTCCATTAATCCTTCTTAGTGATTTTAAATGAGATGGGGCACCCTGCCATTTTACCATATTGTCATTCAAATTATAGATTAGCGAGCAGGAGAAGGTGAAAAGTAAGGGCAGTTAAAGCTACAGCTGGTATGAAAAACCGAATTTGCATATGGCTGGGTGTAATCTGAGGTGACATGGTAGGCAAACTAAAAATGGGTATGAATGCTACCCTGAGGGATTGCCAGAGGTTACACACATTTCAAGCATTCTTCCATCACCTTTGGTATGTTTGATGCAACTCTTTATATGTTGTTCTCACCACACCATCCCTTTGTCTGTTTGATCTCAGGACCTGTCAGGACAGACCAACTTATTTCAAGGAAAGGCAGGCTCTATACCAGCTCACCGTAAAAGCCGGTCTCCTTTATTAAAGGCAGTTTCGTCTTAAAATACATTTTATTGGGTAAATTAAAGACCAGGACCAAGATAGCCTCATGTAGTTGAGATGTTAAGAGTAATTAATCGACTAGCGTAATACCAGTCATAGGAACACCTTAAACGAACTGTACCAAATAGTGACCTCTTGGCAGTGCTGTAGCCTTTCTAAGTCGTGTCAATCCCTTCTGAACATGCACAGGTGATTGCTACGGCTGCTCTGCTGATCTGCATTCTGGCCGTGGTGGATGAGCGGAACAGTGCTGCCCCACGAGGACTGCAGCCATTTGTGATTGGGCTAATGGTGTTGCTGGTAGGCCTTGCTATGGGATTCAACTGTGGCTACCCCATCAACCCAGCCAGAGACCTTGGCCCACGCCTCTTCACTGCCATAGCTGGATGGGGGTTTGAAGTGTTTAGGTAAGAGTATGTGCATCGAGGATGCTGTAATGTCTGTTACCCATTCTTCGAAGTGCTGTATTACTTGCATGTCCCGTCTATGCCGCGCTATTATTAGTGGGGAGAGACGAACATAAGGTCATGGGAGGAACCTGTTCTGATGGACCTTCTCTTGGAGTCGGTCACTGTTAAAAAGAAGTCTATCATGGAGTTCACCTTTCTGCATTCTTCCTAGGAGGATCATCCCTGTCCTTTGTGTCTGGATGTGCAGATTAAAGTAGAGCTCTTCAGAAGTCATTCACTGTCCTCAAAGTAACACCAGTTATTGGGGGATACCAACTAGAAAATAGGATTATCTATCACCAAGAGGAAAAATCTGTGAAGGCATAAACATCCTTTGAAGTTAGTTGTTGAGATGAATATACAGGCATGTGAATACTGCAGGCACAGAGAAGAATTTAATTTGAACTTAACGCCAAATTTCGTATGTATGCTAGAAGTACTAGAACAATAAAGCTATATGTCCACCGAAGGAGATACAGATTTAAATTTTAAGTACTGAACCCTAAAGGTGCAAAGGACAGAACAGCTTGGATTAGTTTTCTGGAACAGTTGAGAAAGAGTAGGGTTACATATAGTAATATTATGGCTACATATAGATATGATGGCAGAAACGCCCGACAGGAAGAGGTGAAATGCTTGGTTGGTCTTGGCCGATTTGGTGAGTGAACAAATAGAGATTTGTGAAAAATTGGGCTATTGGTTGAGAGCGGTGGAAACCCCACTCAAGCAACAACCACAAACCTTGCAAGGATGAACTACAAAAGTGAGAGACCGGTTAAGCTTAGATGGGTGGGTCTCCCTTGAAGAATCCTACTCTTCTATAGGAACACCCACAAAAAAAAAACTCTTCTTGAATATGTGGCCTGTAGGTTGATCTTGTTTGATGTGTTAAGAGTTTTAAAAAGCTGGTGCGATTTCCCCGGCTGTAGTACATCCAAAAAAGCTGGTGCAATTTCTCCGGCTGTAGTACATCCAAAACGTATTTATCGATTTAAGCCAAAAAGGGGTAATTTGGAATATTACCTAGTCTTTGATGCTTTCCTGAAGGCATTTTTTTTTCTATGGACCGGTTTGATTTAGTTTTTATGATTCGAACTCCACACAACACGCATTTTCTTTTAGAACTTTTATGGGGTGCCCAGAATGTTTGGATTGTAGATTGACTTATTAAGCATCTTAATGATTCTATTCTCTATTTGTTAGTGTTTAGCAAGATTCTTAATGGCCGCAATAAGGATTAAATGTGGGTGGAGGATGGGGGGGGGGTGGACTATAGTAGTTTCTCCCAGTATGGTTCCTCTATAAACCAGTAAGAGTTGCAAAGTAGTTACTTAGTTTGTTACACATAGAACTGTATACTTCTTATGCAGGGAGGAACGCCTAAAAAGAAAATTAATCTTAATATTTTAATGTGATATCTATGACTACATTAGTTTTGCTAATGTAAACCAATTGAGGCTTCTTTTATGATTACAGAATTATTGCTTTAAAACTGTGTATGGTGACTTGGTTTGTATGTCTTTGTGCTTTGCAACCGCAATAAAGTGTTCGATTGGAACAATCACAAGCTCTCCCTCTTTGTCCCTCCGCCATTCTAACCGTATTTATAAAAAGTTGCCTCATACCCTAAAGAGTGAGAATGCCTGTCTAATTAATGTGGCTTTTTTGTAGGGCTGGAAACCACTGGTGGTGGGTACCGGTTGTGGGGCCCCTTGTGGGTGGCCTGATCGGCGCCATTATCTACGAGCTGTTTGTGGCAATCCATCACCCGCTGGAGGAGGAAAAAGAGGTCCTCGATGACAACTGTCCTGATCACCCAACTCCTTGTCCCCAATATGAACTTGTTCAGAGCGCAGCATAAAATCTGGATCTGGTGCATACTGAAAGGAAAGGGTTCTTTCTTTGGATTTGGATATTCCTGATACTTATGGCTGTTATGTCTACCACTTCTCTGCCAATTTATGAATAGCTAGCCAGAATAAATGCGAGGGGCGTCTGAAAATTGCATAGAGGTGATGAGGTTTTTGTGTAAACATTAAATTCTATATTACACTATGGCCTTTAAAAATAAGTGGGATTCTTAGAATTGTCGGGACTTAAAAGGGGCCACCCTCACTGCATTGACTGCTAACATATTAATTTGAAGTACCTGTGTTCCCGAAAAAGGGTTTTCCTGGTATTAAGGAAATGCGTCTCCTTAAAATATTTTTATTATCCACTTCCACGTTTTGTTTTGTATATGTGGCCCTTGAACATTGGCACCAAAAAGCTATATACTGAGCTTTCATCGAGTGGAGCAACAAGGCCTCCTTTTTGGCTAATACAGTCTCAAGAAAATGTCTCCCCTCTGACACGAGTTCAAAGTACATCAGCTTTGCTCTAGGCATTGGATTACAAAAAAAGTATGCTTCAATAAAGAGTGTTGCTCTGTATATGCAGCAGAAATTGGGCTGTTATGTGTTAAGGCAGTCTGCTGCAAATATGACAAATGGGTGTCCTACACTTCAGCTTCTCCTTTAAATTGTTCCTGTCAGTCTCCTGTTTCTCTAAACGTTTTAAGTGTTGTATCTGTGTGTATTCCTGTCATGTGCTTCTAATTATAGTATTAATTTTTTATATGCGCAATAAAAAGTTTTGTATTATGAGATTTGAGGACTCCTCATTTGACTTGCACAATCATGATCTATTTTATTATGCTTTTACTGTACTGAAAAGATCCAAGGCAAGTGTACCATGTCTTGCGAGCGGGCATTAAAGCCATGGGGTTATGACACTAGGCTCCAACATGAATAATGCAAAGAACACAATATTTGATTAGTTTACAACTCTGGAAAAAACAATGGGCGAAAACAAAATTAGGACCATATCCAGCATAAGAAGTGTACTGTAAAACATTGGATATTATACGCATCAAGAATGTGGGTCTACCCACATCATAACTGAAGATGTTTTCAAACTCCAGCAATTCAATTCTCTGCGAATAATCACTGAGGAGGAGGCCCTTGTTGCGGCAAAACATGATGGGAAAGCCAATGCATGGGTTTGAATCTTTGTCACCTGATCTTCTTTCTACTGCAGGCGGCTCGTAGACCCCAGAGGGAATCAGTTTCTCCACTATATATAAACATTATTTTGGTAAAGGACATTAGCGACCCTGCAAAGATAGGTGTGATTCCATCAAAGTGGCAGACACCTGTATTACACCTTACCATTGATGGAACCGCGCTTTCAAGGGTGTCGGGGTATTTTTTTTCTTTTTGAAGAATTCCACTAGTGTTGATTTTGTCCAAGCTTAACGGCAGAAAAGTTTCAGCCCAAGACATTAGCCTGACATTTGATTCTAAGTTGCGTCCGTGCAGTTCTTGAGTTTGATTTATGTTTATTCCTGGAGTAGGGCATGGTTGTGTCTCCTGAATTGTGTTGTATTGTGACCATAAGCTTTGCATACATAACACGGTGGAAGTACTGTGTAGTATACACATTCACACATACTTTCTATTAAAAAAAAAAATACAGCCCTCTAAAAGAGCATCCATATGCTTGAAATAAAATAAATGTTAACCTTTTTTTCAATAGTTAATCATCTCATATAATTATAATTGAACAGTATGAGTGCTAATTGACAGGCCGTTCTTAAAACAGTTATAGAAACTTTTTTTGTTTACATGCAGGTCACAGGAAAATAGTTTTTGAATTGGCAAAAGAAAAGGCCCTATTCACCTTGAATTACTGTAACTTGAGTTCCTCGTTTAAACAGACAAGAATGAATACCCAGCATGTACCAGAGAACACTGCAATAGGTTTTATCACGGGCGAGACCTTATCACCAATTTGTGACTTGTAAAGGCTCCCCCCCTCCCAGGACCAGATGCATAAGCCTACAATCCGATTAGTGTATTTACCAATGTGAGGACCCAAAATACGGTCAGTTCTCCCAGCATATATACTACTCCTTAGCGCGAGTACTGAAAATGCGCTAACATGTGGTTCTATTTTTATCACTCACTTTTTCACTTCACAATGTATTTGAGAGGTCCTGAAGAAAGCCCCAATATTTTCAAGTGGGCTGAAACATGTCGACCATCAAAGGGTAATAATAAACTACGCATGGTATCCGTAAATTATTACCTACTCTCTTGTTTTTAATATACCCCGAATCACCGGGAAAAAATTAAGAGGTAGAATTCTGGAGGTATTTTTATATTTACACTCAATTCATCACACTTCACTCACACCTCAAACTCGCTCCACTGTAAACAGGTGTAGGCTAGGTTCACATGATCCACTCTGTGGATTTGAGTGTTACAGATGCTTTAAGTGTGACAAAACTCGAGCCAGGCTTGTGAACAGTCTTCAGAGATCCAACCAGTTTTTGGTTGCTTATGGCAAGTCTTGGCTTGAAGTGTCTTTGCATTCTAAACCAATGTGTCTCTGCTCCCATGAATCGCCAAGAAACCATAGTTTGTTGAATATCTTTATCTTAATATCCATAAGGAGGCCACTTTTCCTAAGGAAAATAGTGGTAGGGTGTGACAAACTATCTTAGTCAAGTCACACTGACGTTATAGAAAGTGATGTCACAAGAAGTGGTTTTATGTCCTTCTTGGCCATATAGTAGGCAACGGCCCATTTAACAAAAAAAAGTTTTTAATCACAGAGAAAGGTGAAGATAATTTTCTTTGAGGTCGTTTATATCAATCGCATACAATTTTTCTTGTATATCAAAGTTTAACTGTAAGGATGAAGCGTACAGCAGACTCCATAAATGGAGTTTATTCTTGCAGAATAACTCAAACCGTTCATCACACACTTCTGTTTCTCCCAGCATTCAGAAACCTACCACATCACATATTTTTAGTCCTTGGGGAGGTGAAACCATCCCCTACAAGCAAACATATCTTCCCCAATAACAAATAGAAAAACAAAGCATAAAAATAAGAGTAACAAACACTTAACCACACATAACATGGTGGAAGTACTGTGTAGTATACACATTCACTAAGTACCATACATTTCTAAAATCAAATCCTTTAACTTCTTGGGAGCACGCGCCATTCTTCCAGTGCGAGTTGCTCGATGACCACCTGCAAGACTGGAACTAGTCCTGAGATCCATTTCGTTGGAAACAATTTGCTGAACTCCAATTCTTTTTAAAACTCTTGACGGCCCTTTGGATGTTACTCATGTAAATGTAAACCCCTGTTAAAAGCTTTACCAGAGGGCTCCAAACAAACTGCTGAGACGAACTGGTCTGGTATCACTGAGAACTGATCAGGGTATGCCCCAATGTTGAAAACATTTGTCCAGAAACATAAATGCTTTGGTATTAGCACTTTCCAAGACGAACGATTCCAGCCATTTAGAGAATGTCATATAAAACTATCACAAACTGTAATATGCCATTTAAGCCAAAATGGGACCAACAATGTGCAGCGCTACTGTACAGTACATTTTAAGTGGAGATTAAGGTGGTCCAGACTTATTCAAGATCTTGTCTCCCTCGAAGCATTCTACAGTCACAAACTACTCTTTCTGTCTCTATATCTATTCCAGGCTACCAATATAGTGAAGTGACTATTATTTCTTTTAACTATGTCCAAATGGCCTTCATGATTGAGTTCTAGGAGGGGGATTACCTCGTTCCTTCTCATTAGGAATCCACCTTCTTATGGCCTCACATATTCTACTTCCCCAAAAATGTTTTTCATCTACAGCGAGGTTCATCAAAGGCCATTTACCTGAAACAGGTTCCCGGTCTTCCTTGAGTACACTATCAGTTTCATAACTTTTTCCCCACTGGACGTTTCATTGTTCACAATAGCCACACCATGTCCATTCCACAAGTAACACCGAAATTCCATCTCAGGCGAAGGTGCTGTATCTGTCTCTCTATGGTAGAGAACTTGTCTTCTGCAGGAGAAAGAGTGTGATGCACATGAAATAGTAACTTCCCTAGAATCCTAGTTCATCTGTGACCTGCCACCCCCAACCCTTGACTGCCATCAGTTATAATAATGGTTCTAGCAATGGGATCGAACACTTGCAATGGAATGGCAGTGCCAATGTCACTCTTCAAAACATTTTTGGCATGTCTCCAGCCTTTCAAACCTTACATCTTCCATAAAATTGGGAAGGGGTGAGGCATTCCCGATTGCCTAGATTAGATCTTTTTGGGGTAAAATTCCATTTTCAGTAACCTTCAATCAGTTTGTAGACTTGTGGAGCACTTGTCATCCGTGAGGGTATCCAGGAGCTGACCCAAATAGGTAACTGATTTATTTTGTCTGGCATATGACTAAAAGTGCCTGGATGCTTCCATCCATGTACTCATCAATATGTACACTCCTCTATCCAGTCGATCCTCTTTCACATTAGCAACTATTCATCTATCGTCTCATATTTGCATTGACCTAGTCGTCCATTCACAATTCCACAAACTCAATTCTCATTGTAAAGGCACTTCTAGATACATGTGGGCTTTGTGGCTTGACGTTGAAGTGGGTGAGAGTGCTATTAGCAGGGTGATAGTCCTACGTTGTTTAAGACTAACAAGTATTGCCTCTAAAGAGATTGATAGTTTGTGAAGGGTATGTCTGTTGTTGGTAGTGTAAGACTGCTACTCTTTGAGGGTGTGAGTGCTGTCGGCAGTGTGAGTACTTCCTTTACTCTGTGAAACATGCGTGAGGCTGCTGGTGTGAGCACTATTGATAGGCTGCTATTCTGAAAGTTTTCAGACTGATGTGGGTAGAGGTTGGGTACTGGTCTGTGAGGGGTCTTGGTAGCATTCAAGGAAGTGAAACCAGTGTTCGTAGAGTGAGATTGCGTGTGTGAGGGATGCCAGCCTGCTATTCCATCAGGATCTCCTGTTGATAAGACGGGTACATTAATGATGAGTCCGGACACGGAGGATGCTGAACTCCAAAGCGCTATGGACAGGAAGCAGATCCCAGAAAGAGAGGTTAGCTCCACACGGCAGACATGCACTTCAATGTACGAAATAGGGGTCACCAGGACAACATAGAATGCTTTGATCATCCCATTGACCTAGAAATGGCACATGCATGTGACACGACTGTCACCATGGTAAAGTCACATCATGCTGGTAGCTACTGTATAAATAGAACATATTGCCTAGTGGTGTGCATGTTTAGGGGGGCAATCACAAAATGAAAAATATGAGAACCTGACCAATGAGCATTTTTACGGACTTCATGAGAAGGCGAGAATTCTCTGAATATTAATTCGCTCCACAGTGCTGATAGGAAGACCATATCTCGTATACAAGTTTCCGAACACTGGTGAAGGCTGATTGTCCTGCTGTGATAAACTAAAGGTTTACTATGGTGATGTGTGAACCCTGCATAGAACAGAGACACTGCCCAGACATGGATCAACATCAGCAGCATTGACTAAACCTATGAGTGGAGCTTTAGATGGTAATGGAGCCAAATAGGACAACATGCTGACCAATACAAGCTGGATGGCGGTCGGCAGCAGAGTGCGCCACATCTGACTGGCTGGCTAACCAAGAACGATGGAGCTCCAAAACCACTTTTACAAAAGTTGCTTATAATTTCCAGTTCTTTATCAGTCAGGAGGAATGTTCTCTCGCTGAGTGTCTGCTGCAGGTGGTGGGATAAAGTATGAATGACACATTAACAGACCAGTGGAAGAGGAGGACTAGTTGAAAGCCCCTGAAAATATATTTCTTTTTATTTATATAATGGGGAACCCGGAGGGCCCCCTCAGCCCCGGGGGCCACCACCCCGGGGCTTTAACATTATGTATGCGGGGGCTCAAGGCGCCCCCCCCCCCCTCGGGCTTCTTTCAATAAATAAATAAAAACTGTGGGGGGGGGTTCTCAAGCCCACCCACATGCCCCGGGGACCACCACCTTGTCAGGTCTCGAATATTTAAAAAAGGAGGGTCCGTGATGGACCACCCCCGGGGCTTGTAAATGTTGGGAGGGGGGGCGGCGCGGCCCCCCTCCTGGAGCCTTGTGATGGCCCTGGGGACAGCCACCGCCGGCTCCTGCAGTGTCCCGGGGTGCCTACCCCTGGGACACTAGTTTGAAATTCCCCCGTTATAGTTAGTTCAGCTAACTATAACTCGCGCACCCACAATGCACTGCTGATGACGTCCCATATTACATCACTCATGACATGGTCAGTGAT
Source organism: Lissotriton vulgaris (assembly GCF_964263255.1). Lineage (NCBI taxonomy): Eukaryota > Metazoa > Chordata > Amphibia > Caudata > Salamandridae > Lissotriton > Lissotriton vulgaris. Next base: position 57,094 of record NW_028243411.1, read on the forward strand.
ATCACTCATGATATCTCAAATGACATTATAGTTAGCTGAATTAACTATAACGGGGGAATTTCAATGGTTTTGTATGAGTGAAATGTCCAGCTAACTATAACATGTGTGAAACCTATGGTTTTTTCAGTGAATTTCTAAGGTTTTTTTTAATGCTAATTCTTAACTATAACATGGCTGAAACCGATGGTTTTTTCAGTGAATAGATATATATATATATATCCATATATATATATATATATATATATATATATATATATATATATGGATACACATCTCCAAATCCTTCCTGGTGCATGCAATGGAAAATCACAGCTCGGGCACAGACTCCAGATTATGTGAAATGCTTTATTCAAATGACATGGTCCACATGACTGGTTTCGGCCACTGACCTGCAGCCTTGCTCACATAACGCGCTAGGTATAAATGGCAAGTTTATATAAGGTACAGTCTTCTTACCCTTTCGTTATTAAAGTGAATTTGCACTGGTGAGAGAACTTTTACCTTCCCCAGGACATATACCACATGGTAGTTACAAGTTGGTCATAGAACTCATTGACACTCACATAACCACCAGGTACATTAGACATATTCATTATTTTTAGTTAAAAACTGAATCATGTTGTATACTAACACACAATTGACTCAAACTAAAAACAAGTAGTTGGCTAAATGGTGACATTAAAGAAACCTAGCAAAACGACAAATATTCCATTCTGAGTACACTCAATAATACATCTCTGCATAATGCAATATGTGAAGAAACCACATCTCTGAACACGTATCCTCGTCATGCCATTCAGCTACCTGTGTGGTGACTCAGGACAACTGGAAGATGTTTAGTGAGTCAATATAAGATAACCATCTGGCTAATAAAAGTTGATCCGGGTAGGTAAAGATGTGCTGGGTGTGCAGAGTGTTAAATAGAAGAAGCAAGTGCTGCTGGAACTGCAAACGCATTTACAGCAAAATGAATGTGCAAAGGTGAAACAAGTGTAGAAAAGATAACCTAGTACGGTTATATAGAGTGCGAGGTATGAATGCTAAATGTGCTCATCTTCTTGGTAACTGGAGATTGATAGAGTGGGAGCCAGAAGCCAGCATCCGCACCGGAGGCGGGAAATGTGGAATAACTTCATCAGAGTTCGACCAGCTATTCTTTAAACAATAAAAGGCTAGCTGTCAAAATGATCATAGACCGTAGTCTAGGGTATTGATCTTGAAAATACATAGATTATGATCATACCAAAGTGCAGCATGGTGATGCATGAATGTGAACATTGTTGTATGATGGTAGATCATATAGCTAACTAGGATGCCTGGAACAGACCATCATCACTCTAGTAACCCAGAGAACAGGAAAAAGATAGGGAAGAAAAGGATTACAGAAGGGTGTTTCTGTCAGATATATTAGTGGATTCAACAGAAATCTGAACACAAGTACAGAAACCGTTAATTATAGAAAATTGTAAAGATCTTCACTTATCTTAAGGCCCCCCTAGTGTCTTAGTGTTAGGGTCTAATATGTAACATGACTCCAGTTGTCTAAGAGGTTTTTCACGGTTATAACCTCTTCTCGATACTGGCACATTGTCAATAACAAAATATTTGTGGTGTTGAATGTTGTTATGAACCTCTTTGAAGTTACTCGTCACTGGATAAGTTGAGTCATTGTTAACGATGGCTCTGGGGTGTTGTAGAACCCTCACATGGACTTGAAATTTGGTGCTACCCACGTACTTTAAGTCACATGTACATAGACCACAAACTCAGTTCTGCAGGAATACTTCCTATTGATGATGATAGGCTCTGACCGAAAAGCGGCATTAACCTGAGTAGTGTTAATCCCAAAACAACAGGCTCTAAATGTGCTGCATTTAAAGAAACCAGTTAATTTGGAGAGCCAGTTAGATGAGGCAATAAGCTCAGGGCTACTTTTGACTAGAGCATCCCTCATGGAATAAGCTCGACGGTAGGTAATAGTGGGTCGTTTGGGAACAATGGGACCTAAGACCGGGTCAGTCTGGATAATGCACTATTGCCTGTTCATGATGGATCTGATAGCTCTCTCTTCCTTGCTATAAGTAATGACTAAGCGAGTGTCAACAACACCAGTTGATATTTTCAGGGGTAGCAGTAGCGTCAACCTGTGCCTGGTCATGGTCAATATGACCCTTGAGAAGCTGTTCTCTCGGTATAGCATGGGCCCTCTCAATCGCTTTAGAGATAGTCAGATTATAGTAACCCTGTGCCTTAAATCTCATGTATGCATCACGTTGACTCTTAATCACCCTCAAGGCTGCAAATTCTACAGAGCAGTAGTATTTCACCATACGGGATACTAGCCATGAGGTGCTTTGGGTGAAAGCTCGATGCGTGCAATATAGAGTTGCCTGCTATGGTTTTGCGGTGTAGCCTAGACTGTAATTAGTTATTCTCCGTGTATGCCGTGACCTTAAGGAATTCAACGGTCATGGCACTGATTGTGGCGTTGAATTCTAGGCTGAGGTCATTCTGGTTAATGTCAGACACAAATGACCAGGTAATTTCTTTTGTGCCTTTCCGGACAACGAAGACATTGTCTATATAAAGAAGCCAGGTGATCACATTAGTACTGAATGCCACTTGATGGACTACCCTGAGAACCTGCTCCTCCCACCACCCCACACGTAAACATGCATAGCTGGGAGAGAAGCAAGCCCCCATGGCCACACCCCTCAATTGCTGGTAGATGTCTTTATCAAACATAAAGGCGTTATTGTTAAGGTACCACTTGATCAAAAACAGAATCAAATCAGTGTCTATATAACATTGAATTGGCCAGCTCTTAAGAAAATGTTCACAAGCTCTGAACCCATCACAGTGATTTATACTCTTATAAAGAGAGGGAATATCCATGGACATCAGGATAAATTCATTCAACCACTGAATATCCTAAACTTTAAGCAGAAAATCACCAGTGTCTCTTAAATAGGAGGGTAGCTGTGTCACAAAGTCTTGAAGAAACTAATCCACATATTTTGAAATGTTCTCACACAGACTGTACGGGCCGAGATGATTGGGCTCCCATGTATGGGTGACATACCTTTGTGCACTTTAGGTAGGAAATATAGAACTAGCATAGCTGGTGTTTCATTAGTGAGAAAGAGAAATTCATCTTTAGTTAACAGTCCCTCATCTTTGATTCAACTTGGATCTCAACTCTTTTCTGATTTTACCAGTTTCCTTTAAGTTGGGTCTTCTGTAAATGTGTGGTAATTTAGGTGTCTGGATGCTTCCTCGAGGTATTGTTTTCTGGGCCATAGAACGATATCCCCCTTGTCAAATTTGTTGATCACCACTTGGTTGTTGCTTTGTAGTTTTTTGATAAGGGTAGAGTATTGTGTTTCGTTGTTTGAAATTCTGTTGACGTTTGGCGGTTCTGTGGTGCAGGTCTTTCAATTTATGGATTATCACGTCATTGAATGTGCCAATAGTCTCTAGGCATCATGGGGTGAAGGTGGAATGAGGTTTAAATGGGCTTTTGATGGTCACAGATCCAGTAATACCTTCCTTGCACAGGATTTGTTGCGTGGAGAGTGATTGTGAAGTAGATTGAAGGTGGTACATGGTGCGTATAATTAGGATGTCAGATACCATGAGGTTAGTATCTCCTGGTACTAGCTATGTTATGGGTGCAATGGTAGTGTTGTTGCTGTACTTGAGTTTGAAATTTGATTAATTTCAGTTTGCGGATAAATCTGCAAATGTCAACACAGGTTTGACTGCAATTGAAACTGCTTTCAGGGCAAAAGGTTAGACCAAACGACAGAAGTTGCAATTCAGCCTTGCTTAAGGTAATTTCACTCAGGTTTATAACAGGGTTGGCGTTTAGGTCTGTTTCCTCCGCGAGTTGTTCCCTCTCCTGTTGTTTTTGTTTGGATTACCTGCATTGTCTCCTTTGTCGTGTTTTTTTTTTTTTGCGTCTGTTTCTTTGGTGGTCGTGGACAAAAAGGTCTGTATGCGGTATAACCGTAAAAAAAAAAAAATCCTTGGCAAGAGTGAAATTGTATATAGCACCCTCATTGTGGCCTCTGCCCTCATCTGAACTGGTCTCACTGTCCAGGGCTGAACTCCTATCAGATATGGAGGCTGTGTTATCCTCATTGGCATTTGCTCCAGTGTCCTGATTAGGTATATTCGGTTTGGTGAATTTATATCTTTTCATGGAATCATATTTCCTAGAGAATGTGAAAATCTGCTGTTTCATAGTCAACCGAGCAAATGTAAAGGCTTTTCTGGCTTTTGTCGTCTCTTCCTGCTTTTTTAGTCTTGCTACGATGTCATCTTTTTCCTTATTGATCAGGTCTTTAGGGTCCAATTTGTCAAGTTCAGTGTTGATGCGTTCAATTTCTTTCATGGTAGTGATGCGATCGATTTCGGCATATTTTATGAGGATGACAATCAGGCGCATCAAGGCATCTAAATTCCTCTCGGCTCATTCTTTTAGAATCAGCGGGTTAGGGTTGTCAAATCTGGGGGCTAGTATAATCCTTAAGGGACCCAACCCATGTCTCGTTATTTTTGTAAAGATTTTCCCTCCCACCATTTAGTTACTTCCGTTTTCATTCGTATTTTCAAAGTTCTCTGGAGTGTCTGGGTGCTGAGGTGATGTACGAGGTGGTAGCCTGGAATACTACACACCAAAGTCAATGGGAAGAGTACCTGTAAGAAAGAGGCTGTAAGTGGAGACTGGGAAAACCAGTTCAGCAGAACCCAAGGGGGTGGCTCAGCTCTTGAGAGTCTCGAGACCACTGAGACACAGTTGGTTTACTCAAGCCCATGCTGGAGAGCTTGGGTGCAGAGGTGTTTTGTCCGGCAGGTCGTGAGTTAGAAGCTGTCACAGTTCTTGGTGTACCTACAGAAGAAGGAAAAGCAACATAGCAGGACCATTTTCAGTGTGGAGCTGGCTTCTCAAAGTCCCTCAACATGCAGGTATGTATTTGTGGTGTTCTGACTGAACACAAAACGCCTGGTATTTCATGCAGGAGCACCTGGAGTGAATAGTGGCTCAGTACTTGCTGAGGAGATGGGGCTGGCCTCTGGGAGCCACAAAGTCCATTTTTTGGGGTAGTGCTCTCTTGGTGGGCCTGGACAGAACTATGTACCGGGCAGATGCAGTCTGTGCCTTCTGAAGCAGGAAGTAGCTTCTCTACTCCAAGGGAGATGTTGCTCGGTTGATGAGGTGCTGAGCAGAACTCCAAGAGTTTGGAGAGGCTGTTCGACTTCGGTCGAGTCTGGCTTAATGATAGTCGGCACAGCAGCAGCCAGGTACGTTTTTGCGCCAAGTTTGGTGCACAGTTCTCATGTCTTTGGATCTTCTTTGTCCTTTCAGGCATACAAATCTGAGTTCCTGGTGTCAGGGGCCACCTAAACACTAAATGTAGGGGCATTAAGGGGAGTGAAGGGTAGTAGCCAATGGACTACTTATCCCTGAGGTCACTACACCCCCTATATGACCAATTCCTGTTGGAAGTGGGCATAACGCTGCCCCAGAGTTCCTAATACCACCAAAAATCAAGATGTTGAAATACTTCTTTCATGGAGCACATCAGGTAGCCCACCTTAGGGGATGACGAGCCTGGAGGTGCAATAAGCAGTCTGCATAGCTGATTTCCCACGTGTCCTGGTGTCAAATAGGTCTACAGGCATCTCCCAGGTTTGGGGGAAGTCTGGGTCACATATAAAAGACTGCAGGGGATTTAAAGCCCCTGCCCTTGATATTATGAATCACTAGCCCTCCTGCTGAAGGAGATATGAACACCTTCTTCCGAGGCAGGCATTGTTACTGACCTCAGAGTGCTGGCTCTCACCTGCAGGAGATCAGAAAATGGTCTGCGGTTGCATGCTGGATGATACTAGTTAGCCAGCACACTAGGTACTGGTAGATTTTTCAGGGGGCACCTCTAATGTGCTCACCAGGTGCATGTCATAAATCTAGGTGCTGGGAATGTGGTCAACTGTTGCCGCTCAATATCCAAGCATGCAAAACCCTGCCTTGTGAAATGGCAGGTCGCCCTGGAGGTGTGGCATCACTGGAGGAAAGATGCTGAATGCCAGGAGATTTTGATACAATACTCTCCATTTCCTATCCGGCCCTTAGGATGACTTTAGGCCCTGTCGGTCATAATCTTCTTCAGAACTCAGGGAGGTATTAGCAGAAAGGCATATTGAAGTCCTGACTTCCACCCTAAGCGGAATTGGTCTCCGAGTAAGAGTCACCTTGTAAAATACAACACGCAGAACTGCTGACAATGTGCAGTTCTTGGCGGTGGCAAAGAGCTTGACCTAATGTTCTCGCCATTTGTGGAAGAAACCTTGTACCACCTCTGAATACAGGTGCCATTCGTGATCCGCAATGCTTCAGCAGCTTAGTTCATACAAGGAGCCTGCCAGGTGGTTCGCCACCAGGAAAATACTATGATTGTCCAACCATTTCCAGAGGCACAAGGCCTTGTGGCCTCCCATTGTCTGGTTTGTTGGAATATCACACAGTGGTGGTGTGCGCAAGCACCTGTACCAGTCTCCCCTTGATGTATGGAAAGCTTTCAACACCAAGCGGATTTCCCTCCGCCCCCAGAAGGTTGAAGTGAAGCTGGGACTATGCCAAAGACCCCTGATATATACGTACCCCTTGTGGTCGCCCCAACCTAGGAGTGACACATTCGTCACCACTGTCAGCTCTGGGTGGGATAGGAAGAGGGGTCTGTTACTGACCCAATCACAGTCTAGTAGCCACTACTGCAGATCTTTTGCAGTTTCCCTCTGAAATCTACAAATATAGTAGGTCTCAATTAATATCACTCTAAATTCGATCTGTAAATATAAAACAAAGGATGTATTCCCATCAATTGAATATGGTAAAGCCACAAAGTGTATATTTACCAATTCATCCAGTGGTTTATTCATTGCATAAATGAACAAAACTGATCATCTATTCACAAGCAACGTCAAAACATGCATTAGATGTGAAAGATGGAATGTAACACCCTCTCGTCCAGTTCGTTTTCTGATCCATTTAGTAACTTGAAACTCATTGTAATTTAGGCTAAGAAAGTGATTGCCAATACAAGACTACTTTCCAGCATGTTGCATCAGCCTATTGTGACGGAAAAGATGGCCCTAAACTTTGCATATCTACATTCAACCATTCTCCATTAATACTTTCTAGTTCAGAACATGACCAGTATCACACTGTAGCCTATGGCTTCCCCATGACTTAACTCTAACAGACTAACCATGTCTCAGGTGTTGGCTTTGGTTCATTGTGCTTGGATTGCAAACAATCAATCTTTGATTCCACACTAAAAGTGGTGTATTCTATTTGGTGAAGTTTTGAGAAAGTCAACCTTCCATTAAAAAGTTAAATGATTATCATTTTAATACAAAGTTATCATCCACCCACAGTACGCACTTCAAAATGGAATGAGACAAACAGTAGCAAAACCGAGGGACCATCGTACAGATGGCTTCTTTTTAGCATATACCCTTGTTCCTCTGCAAAATGCATTGTTATCCATGGCTCTGTGGTGCTTGGAGTCATCCTGAAGAAAAAGTGATCCTAAAACACAAGATAAAGCATGGTCAGGCTCATCATGATCCATGAGTTCAGGCCTCCGCTGTCACGGCTTCTTTTGCACAAATATTCATTTAATCCACTGTCAGCTAGTGTTTGTCAAGGGAAGATTTCCAGTAATATGGGCGATAAAACAGCGAAGCAGATGGATCCCGTGAAACTGCGGGGAACTGCAAAAACAATGTTGAAAACATAAGTACTTGTTCCACTAATTACACATTATTTTATCTGTAAATCTAAAAATCCTCAGAGTATTTAGGCATGACTACTCACCCAATACTCATGTCTATGTCAAAATTATATCCCACTCATTAAGTAGAGAGTCAGTTTACATATTGGCCCAATACGTTTTAAAGTCCATTAAGTGTTCATTATTTAGAGGAGTTTTGCATGACACCATTATTGTGGGGGCTGAGCCACTCCAAAGGGCAGGGTTTTGGAGCAAGATCACAAATCTGTTCAGGTATGACATTTTGAAGATTCATAAAGGCAGGAGAATGAGATAGCTGTGTGCATACCAGTTTAGGTGACTGCATGAGGTTACTGTGGGTGACTATTATGGCATCATGAGGCTGTTATTGTCAGCATTTAAAAATAGGTACTTTAGTGGATTTCATCTTATTGGGTCAATGTTAAGTCTCCTCTATACATAACCATTTCTAATAATAGCAATGATCACTTGAAATCAGGTGAAGGATCAAATCTACCCGCACAGGCAATAAACATTCTCACATATTTGGACTCAAACAGAAGTATACTATCACTGTTGTGTTATCTCGTGGATCCTATACCATTCGCACGAGGTCAGCAACAATTTAATAATGTTTTACAAGAGCTTAATGTATTTTCCTTAGCATAAATATATTTTTATAGTATTGTAACATAAGTAAGTTCATCAAGTCTGCCATGTTGCAAAAAGCATTAATGGCATGTGTGAGAGCATCACAATGTTTATGGCAGAAAATCCCCACCCACTTACTTGTGGTCATTCCATCCCAATTTGGTCAGAAAATATCACCAAGGGGGTCTCAATATCGAAAGAAGGAAGATCATACAGAATATTTGGTTATGGATCATTGGGGGATCCGGATTAAGAAATAAACCTTCTTCTGTGTAAACTCTAAAGATAGCTCTTTATCAGAGGGTACAAGGGGCATGATTAAAAAACTGGGTGGATGGGAAGAGGCATTAGGTCTCCATCATCCTTTTAATCAACATGTTTCGCCCCTTCTAAAAGTTCAAAAAGGGTTTTGGACCTTCATTAGGGTTAACAAGATCCATATCATGTCAAAGTCCTGGCTCAGTATGTATTGAGGGTAGGAATAGGTCTTACCGAGCTCTAACGTGAAAAAGCGGTCTTGAATGTCAGTGAACAATTACTCCACTGTTCTCACCGGGAGACCACTCTGATCCTCACGCAATTGTAAAGGTAGTAGTCACTCTGGGCACCTATTTGCATCTTCCATGGACCTCTTGAAGATCTAATAGTAGCGATCTAGTGTCCATGTTCACCACCATATCTTCTGTGGAGATTGTTTTGTGAGTGTATAGGATGTATGGTAGCGAGTGTTTTTCCTCTTTCTCTCTTGTTCTGATAAATAAAAGAGCCAGGGAGAAAGCATGCAAAGTGGGAAAGAAGTTGAGGGTAGGGTGAGGTGTATCCCTGGGTAAGAAACAGGAAGAGGCAAAACAAAGTGGGTAGGAACTGAAACATATGATCGTTAGGGCAGACCCATAAACCCTAGAACTCAGTGAGTAAGGGGTGGAGGCAGAGGAAACTCTTAAGTAGCAGTTGTATGGTTTTCCATACAGTACATTTCCCTTTTGCTTAAGAGGAGGTTATCCCTGGAAAAGGACCAAGGGACAGGATCTATAGAATCACACAGAAATGACGATTTGTGGAAATTTCCCAATAGGAGTTATTTACTGGGTAGGATTATTTAACTGGCTTAATGTCAATTATTTGGAACAGTTTGAGGAAACAAGCCATACGAACACGTTTTCTCAAGTATGCTTTTTGTCAAGATCCCATTGGATTGTCAGTGGACTACACTCTTACGTCAGTTGGGGCTTATTTATGTTAAAGTTTCAGTTCTATTTCAACTCAGCACGGCAATTGCATAGAAGCAAATTCGATCCAATGAATAAAGAAAAACACCTGAAAAATGTGTTTCCAACACAATCTAAGGTATTGACAGCACTACTGAATAGATCAGGAATTGGTCCAAACTGAAGGCGAGGCGAATGACTTATTGGTGTATTGTTGTGTCCTCTTGTACATTAGGCAATGACATTACTCCATAGCCCCATGACTCATGTCAACATTGTGTTCCTCCTCCTTACTGGCACTTACATTATTCTTTCGATAGCTTATGCTAATTTTTGTTCTTTGTGAATTTTGTACAGATGTCTACTACGGTTGGGATTTTCTATACACTGAATTCCACTTTTATCTAGCTTTTTGCTAAAAGGAACAGATGACAGCATACATTACCTAACTAGAAAGATCTGGGGAAAGCATCCCTGCGTCCGTTTCTCAACCATTTCTTGCATCTGCAGAAACTGCCTCAGCAACTCTCCCCGTGCAGACTTGTCGATTTTTGTCATCACAAGCTATGGCACCAATAAAATACAGAAGAGAATTAAAAAACTGAAGCGTAGTAGCAAGATAGGGTGCTGCAGCTAAGGATTGGGTAACAAGACCTAGGTGTACTTTTCATGGATTGCAATCAACATTTAAAATCCTTTTGTGATGCTGTAATAGCGAATGTAACATTAAATTGGCAGGCATGGGTCAAATGCTATCTTCTTGCTAGTTAACATTTCATATTGCACAAATGGATCAAGAACCAAATCAACATGTTTGTGGCCCAAACAATATTCCTACAGATGCTGATGAAACTGAAAAATGTTCAAACTCACCATATATTCTACTACTGAATAATAGTTATGTCTACATGCTCTCCAGGCTACAACCTCATCATTATTATCTGATGGCATATAGAGAATATTTTTAATTAATGCATTCTGGTATGCCTTATTTACATGCTTCATTTTGTGTACTTTATTTTGTTCTTTGTATTATAATTTGCAATGATAGATCCCTTAAATCCATTGCTTCATATTCGCTGCCATTTATTTCTTGTAACCATTAGTTCACTTTTCTTTTGTTTGTGGTATGCCTCAGCGTTATCAGAAAATATTTAGCAACAGATTTCCCAAAACTTTTCTGAATTATGATTTACTCATAGATACACAGGTGTCCCTTGTGCTGCACTTAACATATGCACTTCATACATGAGCTGCTGTTATTTGAAGAAAACGGTGTAAAAAGACCCATTGTTATATCTGAAAAACGACAGCATTTACAAAGCTACTAAACTTAATCATAAAAATCTTTTTCAACAGCCACAAATAGGGCTGTTTAATCAATCGAGTGTTGTTTGAGCACTTACTGGATTGTCTGAGTTCAATCCACAACACCAATCCACTTCCAAAAGTAAGGCTCGACTATTCGGCTGCTCAAAACCCTAAAGGCTACCTTCAAAAAGGAGGTACTTCCTTCAGTCGGCTGGCATTGGCATCTGAGCCCCCATATTTATGTTCTTTGATCATATACAGTTTATAACTTGGCAAGATCGAGTACACTGCGAGGCGCTATAAGGATTCATTTAACTTTGATACAGTATTTGCTATGAGGGCGTGCAGGGCGACTGTGGAATCTGCAAACAAGTGACCCCCCCCAAATCCTTGGAACACCAATTCTTCTTGCTCTTTTGACATCCTTGTTGTGAGAAGTTGGCCTGATATATGATGCTCACTAGTTCTAGTGATCACCTTGTATCAGTCCAAACAACCCTTATGGTGATTGGTTGTAAGTCAACCTTATAGACCAGCTATCCTAGTAGCGTGGACAAAAGCAGTCTTTAGGCTAAACTCTTTATGGCATGTGAAGCCAGCTGTTTTACCACATATAACCTTTGAATACCAAATGAAAAGGACACCATACAGGTTGTTATGAAAATAAACAGTTATTTATTAACTAACATACACCTCTGAACTCTTTATGAGGTCAGAGGGCTAAGCACACGACAAACTCTTAGGAAAAATACGTTTAAGTTGCACGATGTACAATGGTGCCCTAGGGGCACAACAAACCATATACTAAGTAAGTGGAATGTGAAAGTCAAGTAAAGGAATGGAGCTGTCCAGAGGTTGTAGGATCGCTGGGACCACGCTATACTAACTTGAGGTAGGTAATAGGAGGCCCACGGAGCGCGTTTGCAGAGTGTGAACTCACACGCGAGATGCGTACAAACGTCTATGGACAGTACAGTTTAAAGAAAAGGTGAGTACGGACGTTCCTGACTAGATAGGACTGAAACGACAATGGAACTGGACACTAGGATAGTCAAGCTACCCTTGAGCACCGAAATGTTCGTGTTACCTCACCCACAGGCTGCGGGTGCATAGGTGCGAAGTTGTGTCGGGTTCCCGCGTCAAAGTCTATGGAGCCTTGAAGAAAGATACTGCAGGCGACCAGGAGGAAGATGTCCGGTGCAATCCAAGGGTGGATTGGTGAAGAGAGGAACCTGAAAGCAGAGGAGACAATGTTCAAAGACACTAGCCACTGACTGGAGTGGAACCAGATGTCGTCGTCGCGATCAGGTGAAGGTGGACGCTTGTCTCAGCAGCCACGCGGACCAGGCGGTGTCTTCGACGACCAGGATGGAGGCACGAGCTGTCCCACGCAGGCTCTCGCTGTCGGCGTCTCCGGATTCGGGTTCAACAGGCCTTGGCAAAGACAACCCACGCGGTGAGTGGAAACGGCGTCTGGGGTGGACCAGGAGGGTCCGGGGTGCTCCTCTTTTGGAAGGGAGCAAGGGCCAGTCTGGAGCAACCGGACCAGCAGCAAAGTTGTCGGTGTTCGTCGTCTAGGAGGTCACTAGCCAGCCGGCAAGTGACCAGACAACGCGTCGAGCAGCAGGCAAGCAGAAGGGCCCCACGTAGATCTCGTGGATACTATAGGGCTGATCTTCGGTGCAGGAGCTGCTCGGGGTCGGGGCTTCTCAGTCCCCAGAGCACTTGGATGAGGATACCTCGGGAGTCGTGCTGGAGCGAAGTGCTGCTTCTTTCAAGATGGCCGGTCCCACGTGTCTCGTCGCACCCACAGGTCTCAGCTGTGCTGGAGTCGTAGGTAGAGGTCGGAGAGGTCTGGGAATCCGGGTCTGGTTGGGCTCTGAAGTCTGGATCCTTTGCAGGAAGACGACAAAGGGAAGTCGCGGTACGCTGATGGTGCCTGCAGATGCAGGGTGGACACTCCTTGCCCACAAGGGAGATTCCTTCTGTCTTCTGAGGAGCAGAACGTTGAGGTCCAGAGTTTCTTCTTGTGAAGTTGATCAGGATAATCTAACTGAGAATGGGTCCAGCTCCTACCTTTATTCGGCTAAAGGGGGCTGCACTAGGACTACGTCCCTCCTCTGGGTGGGACCAGGAAGGGGGGTGGTTACACCCCCTTTCCCTTGTCCGATCTTGGGCCAGCTCTGGGGCTGGAGTGCCCCAGGAACTGGTTTAGACCGCCGTATGCACAGGGACACCTTGTGTGCCCCAGGCATGTCTCATTCCTTTCAGCCCTGGCCTACCTAATACACAAAATCCTGTATGGGGTGGTGCTAGCACCTCCCAAGGCAGGAAACCCTTTGTCCGAGCCTCCCTCGCTGGAAGGACTCCCAGCAGCAGGAGGTCAGACTTGTGTCTGTGGTGGCAGCATCCATTTTGTGATGCTGAGGCTCGAGTTAACTTTAACCGGGGTTCACAGTTACATACATGTCGTGTCCCTCTAGAAGGGTGGAATGCTACCCCCGTCGCCAGAATTGGCGAGGGGGTAGTATTCCAATTCGTATGACACCTTACTCGACATGTTTTGATAATGCTATACCAAAGTAAGCATTTGACCACGAGGTTCATAATGCACTTAAGAGTATATGGTATAGCGTTATCATGGAACAGCTATTAGGACTTGGTTCCGCAAGCTGCAAACGGGCTCAGCTCATGCCAGAGCACCATCTCACATGATTCCAAGCACACTGCCTTCAGGATTGATAAGGCCTGCCATAGGAGTGACTAATAGGAATATATGTGTCCATTTTTAGGGTTAGATATAGGGATACTATATCTAAAGCAAAGGGTGATTACACCACCTTGCCTCAGCTGTCCTGCGGCCAGTTGTGTCAGATTTGGATGGCCAGCCAGGGGTGGCATAATACATGCTGCAGCCCCTGGTAGGCCCTGGGTAAACCTAGGCCCTGGGTACCTAAGGTACACTGTACAGGGACTGATAAGGTGACTCAGTATCCAATTGGGTATGTACCTAAGGTACATAGAATCCATTTTACAGAGAGAGCAGTGGGCCTGGGGTCCTGAATAGCAGGGTCCCAGGTCAACTAAGTCGAAAAACCAGCAAAACACCAGGCAAAAAGTTGGGGGCAACCATAGTCAGATATCCACCTTCCTACACTTGTGACAGTGTTTTTGTCTACGTAATTACGTATTATGGGTATGACTTTTGATGTCTGTGATGGGCCAGGTCTAGGTGGAAAAGGTTATTGGGCATGCTCAAAAACAAATAGGGGAAAGAAGACCCTGATCTTGTAGTGGAGACAGTTTTGATTGTGTGATCTTTAGGAGGAAGGGAGTAATGTAAATCGGAACATGCTGAATATTTGTCAATGTATGGTCACCTTTCACCAACCAAGACAGTACACTGACAGAATGATTTTCCTTAACCTCTAGCAGCAACCTTTTGGCCAGTGGATTTTACTTCCCTTCCCATTGCAGCCAAAAACTCAACCAACCCTTCACTCATAATCTCTCATCCCTGAACTAGAATTTTAATCTCGGTATGAACTAAGCAGCTGAAGAATGACCGCTTCATGCAACCTGAATGTTCTCCAGGTGATAGATCTGTGGGTGGGACTGAGGCCTTTCTTTCAAGGAAAGAAGATATTTTTTGCTGCAAGGATGCCCAGCACCCTACTCCTGCTTTTAAGATAGTGGGGGTAAGACAGGACGAAGGAATGGTTCAACAGGGTACTATGAAGCAACTCACATTTTCTATCCAGTGGAGAATTGATCTTGGCACAAAAAAGAAAAACTGAACTCCTGGGATAGTATTGATTTCCAGAATACTCATAATGCAGACATTATTCATGTATGAGTGGCCTCCTACATAAGAAATACTCCCAGTTGAATTCAAAGCACCACACAGAGAGGCAGGATGATGCAGCTGGGCCTCATATCAGGTCCTGCCACTCAAGCTAGAAAGGTTCCAACTCCTCTCACAAGACAAAAAAAGGTCCAGGACAGCACACAAGTGAACATGGCTACTGGATACAATCCTGCTCCATATCACCACATATCAACTGAGCCAGACAAGCTCGCGTCTCAGTTATCAGGTGGACCAAACACTTCCCCAGGCAAAAAGAGTGGGGAGCCAACTGGTTTTAATCAAGGTAAGACCAAGGAAATTCAGGTTCTCCAGCCCAAAGGCAGGGTTACTGGCTCACTGTCAGCATACTGTGCTTTTGAGGCTTCCCCCATTAGCCAGCAATACTGGTCCAAAATGGTGGCAGAGGTGTCTGTAAAGAAAGCACACATTTGTTTTCTTTTGTAGCCAGGAATGCAGCAAAGTTTCAACAAGTGCATTCAGCAACTTTCCCTCTTTACAGTCTGGTTCAAGTGGGTGATTGCGAACATTTTTCACTGAATGGGATCCCCATCTTCTGAAGAGGTATAACTTTAAGCCAAGTTCTTTTCCATTCATAAGTAAAATTGTTAAAGAGACTTCAAGGAAAATCACTTCTATTATACGTACAACATATGGGATTCCAAATTCCTCAAGCATGTCCAATGCAATTAAATCGGCTGTCTGTACTCCCACAGAGCCGTCCACCAGCAGGAATGTCCGCTTTAGACTGTAAGAACATATAGAGGGTTTTGCATTATTTAAAATATATATATACACATATGTATATATCTTGGTATTTCTTTAATATACATAGCATAATACAGAATATTGCATGTCCGCAATAGCTTAAGGATCGGTTTTTACATAACATTACAATAATTATAGGCCATGTATATTACAATATTGTTCAATATCAGCAGTTACACTCTAAGAGCATCATATACATCTGTTATCATTTATTATCAAACCCCTTAATTCGGCTGTGGGGTTTTAGGTTTAAACCTATAATAACTGATAAAACCCCACTGAAAGAAAAATAGCCCTCACCGGTGAACACATATAAACACTGAAAAAACACCTGCACAACCACAAACTAAATGCCATTCAAAGAAAGGAAAAAGAAAGTTAGAGTCATTTTGTTCTTACTGAAGGGGTCAATAAAATGTAACTTTGTTATACAAGCTAGCAGTAAGAAAGACTGGCTAACATTATTCTGCTTGAGTTTTGTTCTTTAGGGATGCCACTAAAATATTGTTTCTTCTTCCTTTTACTTTTTTCAGTTTTATGGCCTTTGGTCCAAAGATGCAGGGTTTAGTTTCACGTTTTAGGTTTAGTTTAATTCTTTTATAAACTGTAGATAATCAGGACATATCATACTCACATTTGATATTTTGGCTGCATTTGATTCTTTCACTGATAGGTAAAATGGCTAGTTTCATAAACCTCTTTCCTAATATGTGTCATCACATTTGCCCACAGAGAATAGATAAAAACCCTTAATACATCAGACCATAGTTTCTAGTGGGTCAGTATTGATAGTAGGTGAATTGCCAACACCTCAGGCTTTAAACATTAAATGCAAGGCATAGTGACAAGTATATATATCACCAAGAATCTTGGATAGTGGTGAAAACGTGACACCAGACTTTTGGAAAACATGGAACGCAGTGTCACTTATTATGCTCTGCAAAAAAGGTTCTTTCCAAGTTCAACAAAGATTGGAGTGATATTGTTTGTATTTGTAGTGATTCAGCTACGTATATAAAAAATTTGTGTGATGACCTGTCAAAATTGATACCCGAGCTGAAGTGATTCCCTGTAAGAGATCCTTGCCACTTGTTAGATGGTATGCTGAAAGCATCTTTACAATCTTCAGTTAATGAGGGATGCTATTGACTTTTTAGTCCATTCTGGTGCACTGTTTTCTTATGCCCAGGAACTAAAACGCAAATGTTTATCATTTCGTGTTTGATGTGGCATCAAAGAAAGAGTCATCCCAACTGTGCCCCTTAGCTGACGGTTCTCAGCCCAAGGGGCTATGAATGCTGAGAGGGTCTATTCACAGAAGTTTACATGGGAAGGAAAGCGCGAGCGCACAGGACCAAAGACTCACTGAAGAAGTATTGTATGGTGTACTACAATAAGATTAATTTGCAAAACTCTCTTTGGACCTCATATACACTATACGTACACTGTCTATATACCATGTTCTTTCAGTGCAGAAAGCAAGCAATGATTAAAGCAAAATGTTCCATAAACACCGGAAAAACACTTTTTCTGTTGTTTTTAGTGGCGTGAAAATGTGTAACCACTGATAACTGTTTTTTAAGATATTGAAAACACTGAAAAAACCCCACCAGAATTTACCAAAAATAGAAACTGAAAACAGGACAGCCTACCCTTAATCATCGATCCTGCAGACATCTGGCAGAATTAGAAACCGGTGTCATGATTTATAGGGTTTGGTGAATCAGTAGCACTGGGTTGGTTGAGTCGTAGCCACTCGGACACCGCCCCCCCCCCATGTGTCTTTAGGCCTGGAGGTATAGGCATTCATTCTCAAAATATAGAGAGCTGCGTTTGGCAGAAGGCGACATCCTGCAGCCATATTTTGACCACAG
The DNA here is from genome assembly GCF_964263255.1 of Lissotriton vulgaris. Lineage (NCBI taxonomy): Eukaryota > Metazoa > Chordata > Amphibia > Caudata > Salamandridae > Lissotriton > Lissotriton vulgaris. The sequence goes on from NW_028243411.1 coordinate 74,573, forward strand.
GCACGGCTGGCTTTACCCAGTGTATGGCCACCCTGCGCTTGGCCAAAAGCAGTAGCATGGCATGGGTGTTGGGTGGGGTCTCTTTCACAAATCCCAGTATACGCACCAGAGGTGAGGGTTCATCTGAGATCCTTAGGATTTCTCTGATTTTAGCTAAATTTCTATCCAATATGCCGCAATGGAGGGGCAGTATCACACTAGGTGAATAAATGTTGCTGATGCAGTGCCACACCTCCAGCAATTAGGGTCAGGTCTCAGACCCATGCGGTGTAGCTGTATGGCGGTTCTATAAAATCTGTGTAGAAATTTAAAATGAATCCGCCTTAGCTTATAATTAGGTGATAGCTTGCGGAGTTGGCTACAACAGAAGCGCCGCTGCTCCTCCGACAGGGGTGGGGGGGAATTGCGGTATTCCACTTGGCTAGTGCCTTTAGCTCGGTTATCTGACAAGTTGCCGGCATATTACTATATCATGTGTGATGATCCTGCGAGGCTAAGGGTTGGTCAGTATGTGTTGAAGTGCGTTCAACTCGGGTGGAGGGCAGGGGTACGTGGGGTGCACCTGCTGCTGGCAGGCTGCACGCACGTGGAAGTATAGGAGCTTTTCTGAGAAACTAGGTTGAGTGTCATCTTGTTGCATTGGGGTGGGGGTGGAAAGTGCCCTCCAGGTAAAGGTCCGCAAAAGTAATCATACCCATCTTGCGTGGAGGTGCCACGCTACCTTTGTCCGCCAGAGGGGGCAGCTGTGGGTTAAGTGCAAGTGGCATCGAGGAGGAGTATGGTATCTCTAGTTTAGATCTCTTCCTGAGCCCTTCTCAGGCCCAGCACACTGATTCTATAGGGTTGATTTCGCTCCAAGGGCGCTTGTAAGGTTGATATATTGCAGCCTGGAGGGGGAGTGGCGCGACCCTGTCAATTTTCCACAGCCACATATGGTTGGAATGGCGTGGGTAAACCCAGTAGTGTAAGAACTGAGCCTGGGCACAGTGAGCATATAGTTGTATTTCTGGAGCACCCAGACCACCCTGTTCCAGTGGAAGAGTCAGTAGTTCCCAGGACACACAAGGCGGTTTCCCTGCCCATACCAGGGAAATTAGCAGAGATCACATTACTCTAAAGAATGCATGTGAGAGTGGGAGGTTAATAAACATGTATTGAAATTTGGGTAGCACAATCATTTTTCATTTTCATTTCAGAAAACTTTATTTCGGCTATAAAAGCACAATACATATACAACTCATTAGATAAAAATATATGTAGAAACACCGAGACTATGATTCATAAGTAAATATTACAATCATCTCAAGTTGATACGTCTATACAAAAAAAGCGAGTTCAAGTTGTAATACTAACAATCGAGACAGATCTTTCCAACCCCTCAAAGTTTAATCAACATAAAGTTCCAGATCACTTTCTAAAATACTAAAAAGGTGCTAAAGCAGAAACAAGATGTTTTCATAAAAAATAAAAAAATAAAAAATAATAATTTAAAAGAAGGAACGTTAATATTACTCTACCAAAACTAAAAAAAATTGGCACAATTGTCTAAAAAAGCTATAAAAAACAGATCTATTTATAAACCGGATACAACATCTACTTGCTAGCCAACTAGTTCCCCTTGAGGATACTTCTACTTGTACACCACATTGCGTATAGAAATTTCGAGGTGACAACTGCAAATAACGGAAAAGTTTCATATTTAAGTAACCTAAACACCTCGACATGGTTTCTGAACCCCATGTTCCTGCAGAGTTGGAGGACTCACCTCGATCTAGGCCTAATGTAAACAGGGCAAAACAACATTAAGTGGAGTTCTGTTTCTTCGAAAGTAGACCAGCCAGGACAATCGGCTTTCCACTTATTCGTAAATGCACTGATCGGTAGCGTACCATGCCTAAATTGTAAATACAATTCTTTTGCCATAAACGGTTGGATGATATCCAAAACCAATTATAATTTGTACTGCTGCTTAACATCTAGGAACCTTGAGGTTAGGCAACAGGAATTCAATCTCTGGGTCAACATAGCAAATTTATGTTCTTTACAATCATTTTTATAATTGCAATTCTTCCTGCTAGAGACTGCGGTAGCCTAGCCCATAATTTTACCTTGCCTTCTAACCATGTCACAGCTATCCCACAGTTAGGGTCCCACAATTCTTGTACATCACGACTCAGCCAGGTTCCTAAATAGCGTAATGGGCTATTAGACCATTTAAGTGGGTAGTCTAGTAAACAGGCAACAGTGGTTTGTGTTAGTGGGGACAGAACAGACTTAGCCCAGTTGATCTGAATTTCGAATAATCCCCCGAATTTAATAATCTCTTTTAGCACGGGGTTTAAGATATCTGCGGGAATATTGATGTACAACATTATGTCATCTGCATAAAGGGATATAATTAGACCTCTAGTTGTGAACCTCAGGCCTCGAGCTGCATGGTGCTGGCGAATTCTTGCAGCTAGAGAGTCCACAGCTATAGCAAAAAGCTGGGGGGAAAGGAGACACCCCTGCCGAGTCCCTCGTGTGATTTGCAGCTGTGATGAAACCAATCTATTTATTCTTAGTCTGGCCGTGGGAGAAGTGTATAATAATGTATCTGTCTGATGTAGGTCTGCCTGAATCCCATTCTGTCTAATATTGTGAACAAGTGTGGCCATGCTAGCCAATTGAAGGCCTTGGTGGCATCTAGGACAGCTGCAAGTGTCTGCGATTGTTGGTTCAGATAGTGTAGAACTTCAAAGAAAGTACGGAGGTGTTGTGCAGTGGACCTGCCCGGGATGAACCCGGATTGGTCTGCTCTGGCAATTAATGGCATTAAGGGTTGCAATTTATTTGCTAGTAATTTAGCATAGGTTTTGGTGTCTATATTTATTAGGGAGAGAGGACGGTATGAGTCCCTCTCGTCTGGCCGTTTTCCCGGCTTAGAAGTGATAGAATGACTGCTTCTCTAATCGTGGGGCGTAGTATACCAGTCTCAAGAGCTTCTTCGTATAGTGTCATCAGCTAGGGTGCCAGCAGGTTCACATAGTTTTTGTAAAAGTCTGCGGTCAACCCATCTGAACCCGTGGCTTTGTATGGGGGCATGCTGTTTATCACAACCTTGATATCTTCCGTAGTGAAAGGTTCGTCTAGGTATGACCTGTGAGCCCTACCCAGCCTTAGTAATTCTAGGGAATCCAGATAGGTCTGGAGCTCAGAGGAGATTACACAAGAGGGGAGGTGTAATGGGTAGTGTAGAATTTTGTAAATTGGTCGAGTACTTCTTGGGGGCCCCTGGTCAGTTCTCGGTCGTCATTTAGTATTTCAGGAACAAAGGCGGTGCTATGAGACGTATGCTGCATATTAGCTAGGGTCTTGCTTGGCCTATCTCCCTCAACATACCTTCTGGCCTGGGCATATTTACCCAGGAATTTCACTTCCCTCTGTGCTTCTTCCTTGTATTCTGAAATTATGTTCCTAATTTCGCATAGGAGGTTGGTATTATTTGTCCTATAATATTGCAGTTCTAGATCCCTGATCTTGGTTTAAAGCTTCTCCAGAGATTGCATGATGGATTTTAGAACCCCAGCCCGTCTAGATATACATTTACCACTCACCACCACTTTGAAGTCCTCCCACAGAGCTGCCAGAGTGTTTACTGTACCGGTGTTCGTGGAAAAATACTCTTCTATGTCGCATCTAATATCCTCCCAGAAGACCGTGTCTGTGAGCATGTTAAGGGGGAAGTCTCCAATTTGACATTCTTGATGGCCAGCTTGGTATGGACAACTGTAATTGGACCGGGGCATGGTCTTATGGTATCCTGGGGAGGTGTTTTACTTCTGTTGTCCATGCAGCTAAATCCTAGGAGACCAGCCAGTACTCTAATCTAGACCAAGCGTTGTGATGAGCTGTTATGCATGTGCCCTCTGTTGTGGCTGTATGTCTCTGCCTCCAAATATCTACTAAGCCTCTATCTGATGCTAGATCACTAGGAGCTACATTTGATCGAGGGTGTTGTCTTCGAGCTCCTCCTTTACTGTCTAGCGTATTGTCCATCAAGGTATTAAAGTCGCCGCCCCATATAACCGTGTCATGTCCTATCATGTTGATTTTGGCCCAAACCGTGTGGAAAAAGTCAGTCATGTCCGCATTGGGACTGTATACCGCCGCTAGAGTAGACTCTGCTGTACCTAGTTTACAACCCAATACCACATACCTTCCCTCCGGATCAATATGTGTTGTCGTAGTTGTCCAGGCTATCCCGTTTTACCAGTATAGCTACTCCCCAAGCAAAATTGGAATATATGGAGTAGTTTATAGCACCCCGTTTGCCATCTAACCCAGCGTGTGAAGTGCTATTTAGGTGTGTTTCATGAACGAAGCTTATATCGATATTGTGTCTGGCCAGATAGGAGTGTATGAGTCTAGCCTTATGGTGGTTATTCAACCCTCCTATATTCCAGGTAAGTTGGTTATAGGTTGTCATGACTTGGCAAGTAGATTAATACCTTGATGCGATGAGAGGTCAACTTGCAGTGTGTCTTTGATATCTAAGTGATTGTCTTGACGTTTCTGCTGTGGTTCTAGTGGCAGTGTTGGCTGCATCTAATGGTGTCAGGTCTGTGCGGTCTCTATGTTTCTTGTGCTTCGCTTATAGAGTAATGTACTGACCTGGTTAAATAACAGAACTCTCTCTGCCACCCCCCCTCCCACACCAACTCCCCCCCCAAACAGGTTGTGCAGATAATCCCTCCCGCTTAAACCAGCCCAAAATTCGTCCCAGTAGCATGTCTGGGACTAACAGGTGGGAGATCTCCCTGGGGGTATGACCACACCTGCCTACAACCCTGCCTGGTGGCGGGGTGGCTGCTCGTGTCTAGAAGAGCTTAGCGACAATAAAATATGGACAGTGTAGCGGGACCAGGCCCAATCCATAACCGTGTCCCCACCCCCAGCCGACATCACCTGTTGTAGGCGGATAGTACCCGTAATCTTCCTCCTATCATGGTAATGTGTTTGCATACATAGTACCTGGCAGTTCAATCATTGTCACTTAGGCAAGTCGCAGAGGGATCACCAGCAGACGCAGCAGCCACGTGCTGCCGGCCTGCTACGCCGCCGTCCCCCGCATCCGAAGAGCCACCACAGGAGGAAGGTCCTTCTCCTACCTGGCCGCCAAGACCTGGAACTCCCTCCCGACCCACCTCCGCCTGACCCAGGACCACCTTGCCTTCAGGAAGCAGCTCAAGACCTGGCTGTTCAAGCAGTAGCGGACCCTCCCTCCCCTAGCGCCTTGAGACCCTCCGAGTGAGTAGTGCACTATATAAATGCGTTGATTGATTGATTGATTGGTGTTTGGCGAATTTCATGGCTGACTTGGCATCCGTGAAATGATGCACAGCTCCCTCACGGGTTACCTTCAGTTTGGCCGGGTACAGTAGAGCATAGGGTAGTTCAGCATGCCGTAAAATACGCTTGATTGGCACAAATTTGCGTCTTGCCGCCTGGACCGCGGGGGAAAAATCCATATATAGGGAGATGTTGTTTCCTTTGTGCTTTATGCTCCCATCTCTTTGGCTTGGTGCAGTATTGTATCCCTGTCGCGATAATTCAACGTTCTCGCTATGATTGTTCTAGGTGTGGCCCCTACCGGGGGTCTGGGACCCAGCGAGCGGTGCTCCCTCTACTATGAACATCGTTGAGAGACCTGGGCCGAACAGCTCAGGCAACAGTTCTTCCACAAAAGTTTCCATCTTGGATATGGCTGTTGTCTCTGGTATACCTGTTATACGGAGGTTGTTTCTTTGAGATCGGTCCTCCAAGTCTTAATTTTTGGCCCTGATTACATTGAGTAGTTTATCTATAGTTGTAACTTGTACAGCTCAGTGGAACGGTTGTCCAGTTGGTCCAATCAAGTCTCGTGGCTATCAACTTGCTTTTGACTAGATCTAGCTGGGAGGGGAGTATATCTACTATGTTATCAATGGTTTTTAAACTTGATTTCATGTCCAGAAGCAGTGTGCAGAGATAGTCAGTACCACCCTCTGTGCCTTCCATTGTACCCTGCTCAGAATCTGTACCCGCCTCGTTATCAGTCTGTCTGGTGAGCCATTTATCCGCAAAGAGGAGCTTTGATTGCTTGGTGTCATGTTTCTTCATTTTTACTGTGGTTTGGCAGATTTGATCAAGTGATGTCATGGCTGTCCCCGAGTCCGAAGGGTGTCGGCCCACTCTCGATGTTGAGTATCGTACTGCCGTGTGCGTCTCAGGCGCCCCTCTGTGAGTACAGCGCACGAGCTCCAACAAGATACCTCAGCTTCAGGACCTGTAAATCGTCCGCACCACTGTGTCTCTCGTCCTTTCACAACATGCAGGGTGTTCACAGTGTACAGAGCAGCTGTAGGGGCGACGGAGCATGTCCAGGGCAGTTAGTGGGGGATTGGTTTAATGTGGCGATTTATCAATTGTCTGAATGAGGCTACTCTTGGCCTGTAGGTACCTGGATCTGTTGGGGCCTATGGTCTGATCCCACAACAGCTTTCCAAACAGCTAAGAAGAACCGCTCCACGCGCAGCAACCTCGCCGGAGGTAATCGATCCAGGCACACCAGTGAGGGTGCTTGCCCCGGTGTCTCCTCTGAGGCCCGTTTGACTCTCACCAATAGGGCTCCGGCACACAGGATAACAACAAGGCCTCCCAATCTTCAGTAGTCCTTGGAAGCCCACACATCTATGCCATTTAGGTGCGCTGGTCGCATTTGCTCAATTTTGTAGGCAAAGGGCTGCCTCAGCTTGTCCCTGCGGTGCGCCTAGGCCTGTCGGATCATCAAGCGGCCAGCTCCTGGCCAAGTCCTGCATGCAGGCCCCCGCAGAGAGTCCCACCGCAGACCCCCAGGCATGTTGCAGCGGCTCACCTTCAATTCGGGCGTTCTCAGTACCGCAGGTAGGTCCCGGAACACGAGGGCCCTCGCAGGATCCGCTTCACTCACCTCTCTCACCGCAGGGCCACCCAACTGCCGCGAGGCACTCCACTGCCGTTCCCGGCCGTGGCTTCAGACTTTGCTGCTGTTCCGCCAACAGAGTGGGATTCTTGTCAGTAGGTTTACGGGTTCACCCCGCCGCCAGGATGTCTCCGCCTCACCGCTTTATCGACACGGCGCAGATATTCTCCGGGCTCCGCGATCTCACAGTCAGACCTCGCACTCTCTTCCTCAAGGAGCCTGCAAGTGTTGTTTAGCTGGGTTTTTCAGGGAACACCACGGCCCCGTGGAATCCTAAGCCCAGCACACTGCCTTAGCACTGAACGATGAATTCCGCTAGCTCTCTGCTGTAGAGAATTATGCAGGATTGTTCTGCAGCCAGCTGAGCCTTCTCAGCGAGCGGCTATTTCGCAGCTCGGCTGGCCACGCCCCCCCAGGGTTTTGCATTATTAATTCACACCATGATCCATATGGTAGCGCGGATGTTTCAGACATACACCATATATATGTATACTCTAGCATATAGATTTTAAGATCCATGCATACAGTTCAAGACAACATTAAAATTAAGGGAGTTTGCACTAAAATCCTCATGGAATGAACAGTCTTCACTGTCTGTATGAAGGCAGAGCATAGAGAAGTGAACAGTGCTAAGGAAACAGATAGTTCGAACAAACCTTTAATTTCCTTTGGATCTACTTCTAACTGCAAAGGAATGATGTTGGTTAAGGATTCAGAGCAGCTGTACATTTCAGATACATACTCAGAGTAAAACACACTACCTCCCAAACAGGGCCTTAGACTAAACACTACAAACGATACTCTATGATCAGCATATGCAGACTATGGATAGGTGCAAAGTACCACAGCAAGGAGCAAACCTGACGAAGTAGTATTAGGCTGTGAATGCCTTTGACTGACCACTGACAATGTATATTTAGAAGGCTACTGAGCAAGCACACCTGGTGCAGTTGCACCCCATTTGTTGCTAAAGGCTACATCACAACTGTGTGTATTGGCGGTGGGGTGAATGAATCTCAAAGCAATACCTGCCTGGGAAGTGGAACTGAAAAAATCTGACAAGCCATGAAAATAGTATAACACAGATCAGACCAAGGCCTGCCACTGCATGCTTGGCCTGGTAGGAAGTAATGTTTGCCGTGGAAGACCACGTGGCCAACTGCAGATATCAGCCACTCCAAGGCATGTGGTAAGGATTGTGGAAGAAGCCATGTCCTAATGGACAGGGCATGAATGCCCTCCTGAGAATCTCAATTTCTGTTCTAAGGTGTAACATATATTAGTACAAAGGATAAAACAATCAGAAATGCCTTTTTTTGTTTCTGCAAAGCCCACAAACAGCTGATCATATATTCTGTCCTACCACGTGTTAATAATGTAATAGGGCACACCACATCTGGTGATTTAGTGTATGCAGCTACTCCTCTTGGTGGGATGCAGAGGAGGGGAAAAAGGAAGAAAGGGTAAGGATTGGCAACTGTGAAAGGCAGACAACACCTTGGGTAAGAAGGACGGGTAGGTACAAAGAGCCAACTAATGAGGTTAGAAAACCATAAAAGGCCTGTACAAACTTCAGAGTAAGAATTTCAACAGGAGGATGGAATGGAGGGCAATTAAGTTATCACAACAACTGAGGAACAATAAAAGCAATGGGATGAAAAAATGTAAACTTTTAGAAAAAGTGTCACAAGTGGCAATTCAAACAAGGATGGCGGGTTAGGAGGACACATGAAGGTGGGCATGGGCAAGGCCACCAAATAACCTTTAACTGTAGATTCTGATGCCCAAGAGGCAGAGGACGGTGCAGGACATCAGACAGGCAGGACTGAGAAGTCAGGCCTTTCGACTCACGCTACTGGCCAAATGTGTTCCAGTGACCTGCATAAATTAATTTCATAGTTGGTTTCCTGGCAACCAAAACGATGTGCACAACATCCCAAGAGGCAAAGTGACTCTAGCAAAAAGACTTTAGGTGGCACAGCTCAGTCTCCATTCATGATGCTGCAACGTTTGTGGACTGCAGTGGAGGGCCTTGTTATCCTGTTGTGACAGCAGGTCTACACATTGGGAAGTGTGTGGCACAAAACCGAGGAGATTTCCTGTTCTATGGTGAAAGTATACCCCATAGGGACATCCCAATCCCCTCCAGAGAGAGGCAACAGAGCATCCTCTCTCAGGTTGAGGGAACCTACAAAGTGGGCCGCTACTGCCACAGGCAAATCGCTTCCTATCATGGGGCCTTCGACCTCCCACCATCCTGCTGGTTGATATACTGGACGTGCTGGTTTGTCAGAAAGAATGTGAATGGTGCTACAGTCAACACACCAGCAGGCAGGAGAAACATTTGGTTTTCTCAGGCACCAGCGAATGTGGCATCAACAGGCTGCATGAGGCTCAGCAAATATAAGATGTGCAGGATCGGAATCTGTGTCTGGGTCAGAAACACTGCAATTATCTCCTCAATTACCCCAATTATCTGATAAGGAAGAAAAGCTTTCATGGGGTTTGTTTCCATCATTGCTTCTATGAATGTAAGCCTCCACATCTGTAAGGAGCCTAATAGCACTGATAGAATGCCCACGTGATGGCGCTTATTGTCATGCCCCGAGGATGTTCTTTGAGCAGCACCACAGACTCCCATTTTCACCAGCCAGTCGACCAGCTATGGAAAGACATACACTCCGCAAAGTCCCAGAAAATCTGCCCCAACTGCCAGCATTTGTGTGAAGAGGATTGCTGTGGTTGGTGGTCTGAACCTAAGGACTGAAACCCCACAGCAAATCTAGATTAACACTTATGAGTAAAGAGGGCTGGCAGATGGAAGCAGGCATCTAAGTAGTCCAGGGACATCAATCAATCCCCCACACTGAGTGCCAGCAGAACTTGGTTCAGAGACAGCATCTTGAATTGTCCTGTCTTATAAACAGGTTTAAGAGGCGGAGGCTGGTAATGGGTAGTAGACTTCTTGTGGATTAAGAAATGGAATAAAATCTTGTGCCTTTTTCTTCCAGATTCACCACCTATATATCCTCTTTGTCCAGTAAGGCAAGCGCATCTGCCTTCACAATCGTTAAGAGAACATCCTTGTGTACAATGGGCTGGTCTGGGGGGGTGGGGGGGGGGGGGGGGGCTGGAGGTCCAGGAAGGGTAGTTCCTGCGGGTTAACTGAGTGACGCAGCACTCTGTTGTGATCACCCATCCCCCAGTTGATGGAATAGTGGGAGAGTACCCTCCCTTCCACGAGAAGATGTGGCATAAGCGAGAGAGAGAGAGGTTTTGAGTCAGCAGAGGATGGCAAAAAATGGTTCTGCTGCTTTCGTTTATGAAGGGATATCCTAGTTCCACCAGTCACAAAAAGATGCCACATTTTGTTGGGGCATCTGGATTGGTTGGGAAGATTGTTTCTGCTGGGAGAGCTGTACCTTGGAATATCAATTGAATTTCTTAAAGTGCTTGCTGAACTGCTTCACTTGGCAATCTAGGCCCAGAAAGAAAGCTGTAGCTTTGCGGTTCCTGAAATGTTCCATGAAAGGTTGGCCTCGTCTCCAAACATCCCTCTTGCCATGAAATAGCATGTCCCAAAAAGCCAATGATATGCATCCAAGCATGGGAGTTCTGTGTAATGGCTGTGCCCCTGGATCGAGCCACAGTGTCAACAGAGGCCAAGCTGCACTTCAAGATTTGTTTGGAGTCATCCAAACCACTGCTAACCAGATCCGAAGATAACTTTTTTTTAAGAGGTCCAGTATGCAGATAGTAGGTTTTGCCTGTTCTCATAGGGCTTGAACTGAACGGCCCAGGAAACCTGGTGCTGTTCACCATTCGAAAGGCCAGACTGCCAGAGGTGAAGACTATGCAGCCCAGAAGACAGAAGATTCAATTCTTATTTCTGTCTGTAGGAGCTAGTGTGAAGGCACTGATGAAAAATCTTGGAACACTAGACTTTCTAGATGGAAATTTAGATGACAGATTGTGGGTCACTCTGAGAAGGTCTATAATGTTTGACGATTTGTCTGTGGACTGCTGGACGCAAGAAGGATTCCTCCTTTTTCTTCTTTGCATTAAGAGCAGGTACCAGGAGAGCCTAATTAAATAGAAGCAAGAGCTCCAAAACTGAAGATACTTGCAATATTTCTGTAAACATGTTTGACTCTCCATCCACAAATGTTTGACTCTCCATCCACAGTCAAATCTCAAGCTTCTCCTGCTATTCATACTTCAATGGGTACTTGTTCTGAATGGAGTATGGGATGAAGTATCCAGACCATTTGCATTTTGTAAAGCAGGATATATGCCAGCATCAGTATTATATGGGAGAAGGAGGTTATCATATATTGTGCAGGAGTAATCTGTATCTGGTATTGTAAGTGCATCAAAGTCACAGCCAATCAATTCAGCCATCCATGCCAATTTCTAAGCACTAGGAAGGAGTTCCACCATGAGCTCATTGTCAAAACATGCCTTTACTTATCCTTCTGCAACTCAAATAATGTCACCTTCAAAGTCAACTGAGATTAAGTCAGCATTGAAGGAAGGGCTGACCAGGTGGGGGATGGAGGCTTAGCAAATGTAACTTCTTAAGTGATGGAGCTGTGAATCACAGAGTTGGGAGGCATACGAGTCAGAGCTGCCAGAATCACCAAGCTCTCTAGACTGGACTCACCCTTGGAGAGTGACCCAAAGTGTACTGGTGTTGTCCTGGGGCATTGGCAGCTGAAAGATCTCAACTGGCAGAGAGATGCCCAACTGTACCAGGAACTCCATCTAAATCTTTTTTTAACTTCTGATCACCAGGACAGCCTAGTGTCAGGAAATAGCATTGAAACTCTGAACGTTCCCAGAAGCAGGACCATTTCCTAGAGGATTCCACTTTTCTATGACACTGAGCTTTTGTGACACGATTTCAGGTTGGGGAGGTAAAAAGGAATGCTTCAATTTATCTCTGTGTGCCTCGGCAAAAATAGCTTGGCCTCCTGCTCTGGGATGGCTTTTGGGAGTGTTGTAATTGGCCCGATTAGCTGAACCTACACGTTGTCCTCCTTAACTTGGCTATATATGAAAACGCCATTTTGAATGTTGCAGCGGCCATCTTAGATCATGAGCGGCCTCGTGGCTGGCGTGCCCTTTAGTCCGTTGTCCGTTCCGCTGACCACTTCTATCTGCCCAGCAACAGGCTATTTTTAGTACTGGTCAAGCCGCACATGCGCAGTTCCCACCGACCCGTAAACCTTCTGGAATGTGCACCAAACTGACCAGCAGAGTTGTGCCCCTCCAATGAGCTGGCAGTATTCCGAAACATGACCATATATGTCCTTAAAATGTGTCTTAACTCGTGCCGCCTATCTTTTATTGCCCCAAAACTGTATATAAACGGGGTCACACCGGTGTTCGGTGTGATACCTCTTGCATTACCGAAGGGTGCTGTTTGAGTGTACCACCACCCCATGGGGTCTTAATAAATTTGTTCTTTGCCTTTTACAGTTTCCGTGCCAACAGTTCTTGAGTGTAAGTGGGTTATCTCTGGAGTGTGTAGGCCTTGGGAACCCCGAATTACTTCAATTGGCGACCACGAAGGGACTCATCGGCGACTCGGATGCCCGAAGGAAAGGTCGTGACGAAGGCTTGGAAACTCGCCATGGACGCGCGCTGCCACGAGTGACCCGAGTCTTGGCTGCCACGGTGTTTTTTCCTTTCCTTTCGATCTGACCTTCCAGGTGGCGCCGGTCTCCGACTGAGTTTCCGAAGAGTCTGCATCGCTGAGAAAGTGCCGTTTGGCTGATTTGGCTTACAAGACCTTGGCAGTTGGAATCTGGACATTTGGGAATTTGGGTAAGCTTTGTGATCGGTAAGGTAGTCTTCGGACGCTTACTGAGGTCCTATGATTTGTGTTCGGTAAGGTAGTTTTCGGATGCTTATTGAAATTCTGTGATTTGTGATCGGTAAGGCAGTCCTTGGACGCTTGCCGAAGTCCTACGATCTACGTCTTTGATTTGAGTTAGCTAACATTGTGAATTTGTGATCTTTGAACTTATATGTGTAGTGCACTTCACATAGGCAGGCATGTAGAGATGTTTCTCTAACTTTGTTTTTTTCCCCTGAGCGGCACACTTGTGTGAAGAACTGTAAGTGCCATTTTGTGTGGTGTCACGTTTTCGTGATACTTTTTGAACATGCCTGTTTTCAGCACACTCCGAGGAATGTGTTGTCTTGGAGAAGGTACCTCAATTAGATTAGCAGAAGCACAGCCGGCTCCCCCAGAGGGACATGTATATAAAATTTGGCCTTCCCCCTATTATGTACAGTAAATTATGGCATAAGTACACCAAGGCCGATCCTGAATTGCAATGGCCTCTACACGGGTCGTTTGATTTAAGTAAAATACAATTTGTAGAGCAATGTTTGTTTCAACGTAGGTCTAGACAAAATATGTTTGATTGTGTACGAAT
>NW_028243412.1:0-79827 GCF_964263255.1 Lissotriton vulgaris
GATCGATGGTTTGTGTTTTGTGAGTTTTGTTTTGGACAGGACTGTTCTAATTTTAAGGAAGTTGTACATTTCTATGTCTGGTAGGTTGTGCTTAGCTTTTAGCATGCTGAAGGTGCAGGCGCTTCCCTCCTCCTCCAGTTGAGCGGGGTAGGAGATCCCTAGTCTTTTCCATGTATCCATGGATAGCGTTTTCCCCTTGTATTTTATTTTTGTGTTTGCCCACAGTGATTCCCACCTTGAATTTTTTATGCTATGCTCCATTTTTGGGTCTATTTTGAGCAGTGCGTTTCTTGTGTTTTTAAATATCGGGTTTGAGTTTTGAGTCTACTTGTTGGCTGTAAGGAGGGCTATTGGTTTGAGGTTGTTTAGTATGACTTTTTCAATAGTAAGTCAGACCGGTGTGTATCCCTGGATCGGCGTGACCCAGTAGACTCCCTGTTTCACTAAAAAGGCCGTTTGGAAAGTTCTGAAATCTCCCACATTTAGCCCCCCCAGTTTCTTGACTAGTCTTAATTTTTTCAGGCCTATCCTTGGTTTTTTGTCCCGCCATATTAATTTATTAATCATCTTGTCTAGTTTCCGGTGGAACTCATCTGTGAGTATAAATAGGAGCATACCTGATAGGTAGTTGACCAATGGAGTGATCATCATCTTTATTGTTTCTATCCTCCCCCACCATGTTCTATATTTGGGCGACCAGGTCTCCAGCAGCGTCTCTGTCTTATCTATCAATAGTTTCTTGTTTTGTTCTAGGGTGCTTTTGAGGTCATTGCCGAATTGTAGCCCTAAGTATTTAATGAAACCTGTTTGCCAGACTAAGCTTGAGTTCACCAGTACCTCTCTTGTGGTGTGGTTGTTGAGTGGCTTGCATTCCGACTTATCCCTGTTTAGCTTGTAACCGGAGTGAGTTGAGTAGTATCCTATGGTCTCCATGAGGGCCGGGATGGAGGAGTTGGGGCTCCCTGTGACTATGAGAATGTCGTCTGCATAAGCGGCTAGTTTGACTGTTGTCCCGTTGAGGGTGAAATCCCTCATTTCTTTATTGGCCCTGATATTCCTGATCAGCGGTTCCAAGGCCAGCAAAAACAGCGAGGGAGACAGGGGGCAGCCCTGTCTGGTCCCTCACTGTAGGGTGGGTGGCTCTAAGGCTGCCCCATCTATTACTATTCGAGCCCTGGTGTTTTCGTAGAGTGCCATTACTCTCCGTATATATTGATCTCCCAGGTTGTACGCCCACAACTAAAAAGGGGGGATGAATCCATCCAGGTAGTGAACATTTATGCCCCAAACACAGATGACACCGCATACTGGGAGGGAGTAGAAAGGAGACTGGAATCAATCCCCCAAAATGGCCTAACGGTGCTGGAAGGTGACTTTACCATTGCACTAGACTACACACTTGACAGACAATCACAGTCCCACTCACTCCCACCAATCTCACACAGCATTCTAAAGAATATCTGCAACAGGTTCAACCGAAAAGATCCATGGCGTTTACAACATCCTGACACGAGAGACAATACCTTTTACTCCAATCCGCAAAACTCCTACAGCAGAATAGATTACATTTTAATATCAGGCACACATACGCATTTAATAGAACACTCAGAAATAGCACCTAGAGCCCTCTCCGACCACTCATGCATCACCTTAAAGATGTCCGGGCGCCATAACGAGGACCTTCCACGCAGGTGGAGGTTCAACAATGAAATCCTGACAGATCAAGAAAACAAAAGCAGGATAGAGGAAGCCATTAAAGACTACATTAAACATAACGACACACCAGGCACTGACCCCAGGATCCTATGGGACGCACTCAAAGCAACAGTTAGAGGTACGCTAATAGGAATCAAGGCCAAACTGAATAGAAACGCTAATTTACATCTGACCAAACTAGAAAAGGACATTAAAAAGCTAGAAACAACCCACATCAATGACACAAGGAACAGCAGTGCCCTAAAAGAACTTACAAAGAAAAAATACAAATACAATAGAATCCTAAGTGAAAGGGGCGGACTGTGGATCAATAAATATAAAGAAATTAACCTTTGCGAGGCGAACAAAGCAGGCAAGATCTTAGCCTTCTACCTGAAACACAATCAAAGACAGCACACCATCTCAACAATCACCGACCCATAAAACAGCACACTCACAAAACACAAGAATATCCTGCGTACTTTCAGTGAGTTCTATCAAGATCTCTAAAAAATAGACCAATCACTAGACCAGGGGGGCTGCTCAGAATACCTGGACAGACTAAACTTCCCCAAGATATCAAATGAACAAGCCCAGACGCTAGGAAGGGAAATAAGCTCAGCGGAAATTGAGATGGCGATTAAGTCTCTTAAAGACAATAAAGTACCAGGACCAGATGGGTACATGGCCATCTTCTATAAAACGTTCCGGACTTTGCTACAACAAACTATGAAAAAAGTTTTCAACCACTGCGAGGGGGCAGGAGAGGTGTCACAAACCATGGCGAAGGCAAATATAATAGTCATCCCGAAGGAAGGCAAGGACACGCAGCGGACCCAAATCTACAGATCCGTCTCACTAATCAATGTAGACTGCAAGATCTACGCCAAAATCCTGACCTCAAGGCTCAATGCGCTACTGCCGCAGTTGATAGGGAACTCACAGGTCGGGTTCCTCAAAACACACATGTCACATGATAACACTAGACTCATGTGCCACATACTCGAATGGGCCACAAAGACCGACAAACCAGCGGTGACTTCTTAGAAGATTTAGCAATTTCTGTCTCGTTCACAAGCGACCTGTCCAAGCTATTTTATTTGCTGATTGTCATGTGGTAAGAGTTCTCATCCATGTTCAGGGTGCCATTCTGGATCTCCTATCATGGAGAGGCTTAACTTTTCACTTTGTGCACTATGTAACTGGCCAACAGGCAGGTCTAGGCTGTGAGTGATGTGTCTTTGCTAAGGACTATTCCCATTGCCTGTTGTAATGCTATCGACCTACCATCAGGCAACTCAAGGCAATTATCCAGCTTCTTGCTTCCTGTGGAGAAGGTTATCCCATCTTCCAGCTCCCGACCATGCCCTCCAGCTACTGCTTTGCCAGGTAAGTGCCCACACTGTCTCTTAAATCACCCAATTACCTTCCAACTTAGGCCCTTGCTTTCCAGTCCTGCCAGAGCACTGGGGGCAGAGATTGGGCAGTTTTTGCCCCACCTGCATCTTCCGCCATCTTGGCTCTGTGACTTCGACCGGGTTACCCTCCAATCTCTCGAGGCCCGCTTCACAGGCAAGCCTCCCAGGTTTCTCTTCGAGGTCAGGCAACCTTTGTTCATGTTAACTTCACTCCAGAAAGCTTGGTCAGCCACAGCTTTGAGATGCCTGAGCTAGTGGGACTACCTACATGCATTTTATGTTCATGTATTCATTAGTCTGACTATTCTTTGACCTTCATTTGAGCTTTTCAATCCAAACGCTATAAAAAATGGAGCAGATTGGTGTCTCCTTCTTCCGCCAGTATGAGGATTCTGAAAATTAAGGACCACCCCGCTCAAGGATGGTTACTCGACCCTCAAGAATCTGACCTTCATGGAAATGACATTTGAAAACCTGGATTCAATGTTTGCCACAGCTCTAATGAGCTAGCAGAAACTGCCTATAACCCTACCCTGCTTTACTGTGCAAGCCCTTCAGCCCATAAATGCTATGACCAATCATTGTTGATGCTCAAGTGACGCAATTGCACATGTAGGGCCCAAACTCTTTCATTATTATTAGAAACGAATTTTTTTTAGACCTACATGGTTGCATAACATAGATTTATTGTTTTCCCTTGTGAATAGTGAATGAGACAGAGGGGCCCATTAGGATGGCGGGCGGATTGCCCCCGCCAGGCTGGCGGTAGCCACCGCCGACCTGGGGGGGGCAATCCGCTTGCCATCCGCTCCTAAATTCCCCCCGCCATATTAGTATGGCGGGGGGGGACCGCGGTGTACGGAAAGACCGTCCGCCGCCGAAAAGGATTAATATGGTGGCGGTGTCTATTAGACACCGCCAGCCATATTACAATGGGCTAAGTTAGATGCCTTTCCCCCCTGGCGGCCCCCATAGTGAAGGAGAGGTGGGGGGTGCACACGGGTGCACACGGGGGGTACCTTTGGTACCCCCCAGCATTTGCATACACAAAGCGGCAGGCACCACGCGGTGCCTTCCGCTTCGTGTATGCAAATGCATACATGCATTTTTAACATTGTGGCGGGCGGTGCAGAGAGCACCGCCCGCCACAATGTTAAGAATGAGGGATGCGCCTGCCACTGTGGCGGGCGCATCCTAATGCCATCATCGGAACCCCGCCCTTATGGCGGGCGGTCCCTTTATCTGATAGGATGGCCCGTCATCCTAATGGGGGCCTAAATGTGAGGCTCACACAGAAAATAAAAGTGATAAAATCCCATAAATATTTTGCAATGATTTTTCTTTCCTCGCTGATCCTGAATAGAGATCTAGAAATTAATCACAATCAAGTTAATTTTTCTAGATCACTCATTAAGAATTAATACCCTTGTTGAGAACCCATGGCAGTAACATTTGATCAGGGTTAGAGGTTTTTCATGTTTAAGTCAAAATATGGATTGATAATATTATGCAGAATAATTAATTTACACTTGAATTCAGATGTGCTTAGTAATATAAAGCTATTACAATTTAAATAAATCTGCTAAGAACTGTTAAAGTGCATTTTTCTGGCTAAGGCTAACTAGGCCTCAGTTAGGTCTTGACTCCATCTTGTCTAAAATGGTTGTCATAATGGTTCATCGTTATGTGTATTCTCTATTTATATTTCTGCCTAACACTACATGCCACAAGATGTGGATGTGTTCATTCTGAATGACATTGTTCACGAAGTGGGCCTGCAAGAGGAAGCTTTCTGTAAAATTTTCCAACCTTCCACTTGCGTGCACAATCACATTTATTGACAATAGTTCACTGTTGTTTGTGGAACACGTTTGTTCTGACACCTCTGGATGACATTAGGTCAGAAGGGCAGAATCAATATTTATGTAGTGGGCTAGTATTAGAGAATAGGGCAATACAACATTTTATAAAGTAATACCATGATGTGTTGGTGAAATTATTAAACCATGGTGACTTTGCAGATAAAATACATTCCGATGTAAGAAACAAATATAAATCTCCACCCCTCCTTGCTTTCTATGGGGGGGACCTCATAAATGCACGTTTACTACTTAGGGCCCAATTTTGATGTCATTTGGAAGGTCTTCCCAGAGCCTTCTGGAGTTGGACCTTCCAACCAGCTCGTATTGGGAGCCGATTCCTACAAACGATGAAGTACGATGCCCAAAATCCTATACTTACCAAATAACTCAGGGGCATATTACCAAGCAATAGCGATAATTATCGCTAATGCTTGGTTGGAGACAAAAATTTACCGCTGAGCTGCGGCGATTTTTATCGCAGATAAACCTTGGTATTACCAAGGTTTATCGCAAATGCGATAAAAATCAGCCGCAATGCATGAATATCGCTGAAAGGTCAGCGATATTCATGCATTACCGAGCTAATGCTCTTAGCCATGTTATCCACCTCCCATTGGATAAAATGGCTAAGAACTGCTCAAGGCAGGTGTTAGCTTTTGGAGATATTCGCGTTAAGCGCGGATATCTCCAAAAGTTGGTAATAGGAGATAGCGATGTAAGCAACTGTTTCCAGTCGCTAACATCTTGGCACGCCCACTTTGCATGTCATTAGGAATAAATATCACTTACATGCAAAGTGGGGCCCAAGATGGTCGCTATCTCCTACTAGCTGTCGCTAACTGGTGTTAGCGACAGCTAGGTAATAGGGAGATAATTTTATCTCCGCTTTTTTGGCTTTTAAAGCCAAAAAAGCGGAGATAAACCCCCTTGATAATATGCCCCTCAGTCACTCCGATTCCATCTACATTTTACAAACAAGAACTCTCCGGAAACGCTCCCTGGAGTTGTCTGGAGGCCTATTCCCAGTCCGATTCCGAACGCCGAAGTACGATGCATACTTCCCATGCGCCAAATCCGTTTCTAAAACCAACATGTCAGAGCATCCGGAAGGGAAGTATTTTAGCTCAGAATTGTGCCACAACTCGATTCCTGTAAACAAGATGGTCCTGCCATTATTACAACCCCAACTGACACGGTCGCTGCAGAAGGTAAGTCTGAGACATACTCCCACACAAAAACTCCACTACACCGCAAAAGGAAACTACAGTTACACATGGGGTGGGGGAATACCTGCAGCAATGTAGAGGCAAAGGAGTTGGGGGAAATAGTTACAGCAAATCAGACAATAAGGGAGGGCTGGGGGGCCAATAATCCCAGCAATGTCAAGCCAAATGGGAGGTGGAGGTCTAACACTCCCAGCAATGCAGTGTCAAAACTGAGGTTGGGGGTGAATACCACCAGCAATGTATAGGAAAATTATGGGTTGTGGGGAAAATAGCCACAGCTATGTTGAGCCAATCTGGGGGTTGGGGCAGCAATGATGATGCAAACTGTGGGCTGTGGGGCAAACAGCTACAGCTATGTTGAGCCTATCTGGGGTTTGGGAGGCAAATACCCCCTGCAATGTATGGACAGTATGTAGCTTGTGGGGCAAATAGCCACAGCTAGATTGAGCCATTCTTGGGTTTGGGGGGGCAGCAATGTTGATGCAAATTGTGGGTTGTGGGGCAAATAGCCACAGAAATGGTGAGCGAAATAAAGGGTTAGGGGGGCAAATGCCCCAGTAATGTTGATGCAAATCTGGGGTTTGGGGGGGGCAAAACACCCATTAAAGTATCTGCAACTTTGAGGTTTGGGAGGCAAAACCGCCATTAAAGTAAATGCTAATATGGGGTTTGTGGACAAATACCCCCAGTAATGTTGCTGCAAATCTGGGGTTTGGAGGATAAAAACCCCATTAAAGTAGATGCAAATCTGAGGTTTGGGGGCAAATACCCCCAGAAATGTTGATACAAACCTGGAATTTGGGGGCAAAACCCCATTGAAGTAGATGCAAATCTGGGGTTTGGGGGTAAATACCTCCAGCAATGTGTATGTGAACAATGTAACTGGTGCACATATAAAGTACCGCAATACCTACAGGTGGACTACCCACTGCAGGAATGTCTAAATGAACAAACACAAAAGTGATTTTACATAAAATGCGTTCCCATACTGTTGCAGCAAAAGTAGCAGGGACATTTGAGGAATGAGGCAGAGTGGAGATGCAAGTGCTCTAGGAACCGTTAAAAAACAAACAAAGTCTCATCATCCAATTATTGGTCCCATTAAAACCTGTGAAATACTGTGAGGCTGATGTGCAAACAAGACAGACCAGCCACCTATAGCAGCTCAAGGACTGTATGTGTGTACGTCAAAGCTGTCTCAGTCTAGGCTGGCACACATGATTGGCGGCCAGAGGCCATATAGCCCTCTGGGAGTTGAGTCCATCAGAAAGTGTTTAGTATATCCTTGGATGGGCTCTGCTGAAAATGTGGCATTGTTTGATCGACTGGTGCACCAGGGTCACCCATGGGCCATGTTTTTTGGGACTTTGTTAATCACCCCAATATCCTGACTCACTTCCCCAGTCCCCACCAGGCCAGAGCAATGTGGTGCCAGTATCCAGTCTGCTGATCTGCTGTGCTGCAAATTGAGGATGGGAACAGACTTTGGAGCATACTCAACTTGGCACCCTGTTTCAAATGACTTGCAAAAAGGTGTGCCATCTCCTCCACCGACCCCAGAATATCAGGGCACAGTAGGTGCAGTGAGGTTTTATTGGATATAGGGGCATTGCAGGGTGGAAAGTCACATTTGACCATTTCAAAATACCCCCGCCCCCTTGATCAGCAGCAGTGTGCCTCATTGAGACCTATGGGTCCCCTCTGCACGGAAATTTACAAACAATTACAATGTTGGTATTCATCTGGCATACTTGACGAAGACAAACTTGCATATCTAAAAATCACTCGACCAACTTATCCCATCTTGTACACCCTACCAAAAATTCACAAGCACCTCCCTTTTCCACCTGGAAGACTGATTGTTTCTGGCATTGGTGTGCCAACTGAAAGAATCTCGGAATATGTGGACTTATTTATTGGCCCTTTGGTACGAACTATGGCCAGCTACATCCAGGACTTAAAACCTATCATGGGGATACTATCTGATCTACAATGGGGACCGGACCTAGTACTAGTCACCCTGGATGTGGTGGCCTTATACACCAGCATTGAACCAAACTTGGGTTTGAAAGCCATTACACACTTATTGAACAACAGAACAGCTTCTCAATGGCTTCACAACAAAATGCTAATAGGAATGATGAGAATCATCTTAACCCCTTGCATGCTCATGACGAGCTCAGCTCGTCATGAGCTACAGTGCTCCTGTGCTCATGACGAGCTGAGCTCGTCACGGCCTTTAGAAAGCTTGCATGCTGGGCTAATTCCCCTGCTGTGCTGAGCTTTCTAAAGAAACGGGTGTGGCCATGGCGAGCTCAGCTCGTCATGAGCACAGGAGTACTGTACCTCATGACGAGCTGAGCTCAACATGAGCATGGGGGCGCTGTGCGCACCCCTCGCCCGCCAGCACAGCAGGGGAATGTGCGCAGTAGGGAAGGGGCTAGAGAACATTTTTTTCCTGTTCAATCACAAATGGTTTAAACAAAAGAAGGGCGTGGCGATGGAATCTAAATTTTCACCGTCCTTTGCCAACTTGTTCATGGGCTGTTTGGAAATGGATTACATCTGGGGGCAAGAGGGGTCACCATGGATTAACCAGATAATATATTGGGGTCGCTACATAGATACCTGCCTTTTGATATGGTCAGGCACTACAGATGAACTCCAGAGTTTCAAGAATTTTTTTAACAACGAGTATGGCATGGTCTTCACCATGGAAGGCAGCAGAGAAAAAATATGTTTTCTGGACATTGAACTATGCATAGAAGATGATAAACTACAAAGTCGCCTGTTTAGAAAGGACACCTCCTGCAATTCCATTCTACACGCCAAAAGCAGTTATCCTGTTAATGGCATTCCTTTTGGAGAATACCTAAGAGCCAGGCGTAACTGCAGTACAGACATTGAATTTGAAAAATGCAGGGACAACACGGAACAAAGATTCCGCAACAGAGGGTACAACAACCATGTTCTGAAACAAGCAGCAAAGAAAATCAACAAGACTAAAAGAGAAGAAACTTTGAAATCCAAACCCCCTCATACCAAAGATGCCACCTCAGTACGTATGATCACTGACTACAATGGGCTCTACACAGCACTAAGAAAAAGCATGACAAAACATTGGCAACTACTCAAGGCGGATAACATCTTAGCACCTAATATCCCCACATGACCAATGATCACTTACACGAAGGGCAGGACCTTACGCACCAGACTAAGTCCATCTTTACCTAGAAAACCATGAGCAAACACATGGCTGACCCAGCATTCTTTGGGATTTCACAAATGCGGTTTCTGCAGCATGTGCAAATGGGCACAACATAAAGTGAAAACCTTCAAGGGTCCGGACAATCTGACACGCACCATCAAGGATCACATCAATTGCACGTCATGATTCATTGTGTACATAATTACGTCTAAATGTCATAAACAATATGTAGGGAGCACCATAAGACCATTAAAAGAAGAGATTATGGAACATGTCAGAGCACTGAAACACTGTGGCCATTCATGCAAAATTGTGTCCGGCTCAGGGGACACACAAACAAATGTCCTTCTTTAGAATTGATCATGTTGAACTGCACCCAAGAGGAGGCAATAGAGAACTACAACTTCGCAAAACTGAGGCACTATGGATAATGCGTCTTGAATCTGTAAAGTATGGGTTAAATTGTGACCCCGAGATGCAGTATTTTTTAGGCTAAAACAAGTATCACAGTACAACATCATGTTGATCCTTATCATTATGAACACACCTTGACTTAGTGTGGGTGGCTTATGGTGCAGGTTAACACATTAAAAGAATGTGGAAATTATCTAACAACTGAGATCACCACTTACACCTATTTAACACAAATGCTATGGTTCTATGATTGATGCGGTTCTATAATTGCAAGTATGTGTATCTGTATTGGGTGTCCCAATTTTTCACTAATATGTCTGCAAAGACGAACCATGTGACTAATATGTATCCAGGAGATAACTGGACTTTATCAGCAGTATCTGCATTCGCACATATTAGGTATAGCACCAGTCACTTGGGTGGTTTTTCTCCGTGGTTCCTTCTCATCTTTATTAGACGGTCGCCTTGAACCTTTCAAGGTCTTTTGCATCAGCTTCCGTATGAGTGGATATTTCATTAAGGATATCTATGCAGCACTCATGCTAAACAACACCCACAGAGCATGACCACTCTGTTTACATTGATGTACCTTGCGGGCCATTACAACATTTCGTACCACTGACTGGTTGTGATCCACATATAACTGAGTTTGGATCAAGGTTACGGTGTGGTTTTCTATCTCTATCTCTTTCAAACCTGGTACAACTCAGTAGGTTCATTATTAGATGTATTCACAGTAATATATGCGAAAGTCCGCTTGTATGGTCAGAACCCTTGACGATCACATTTATTATAGAAATTCTCGTACATGTCGGTTTATAAATTTTTGCTCTTGAGGATGTTTGTTTTCATTGCCCACATATAGACACGTTTTATTAATTTCTGTATTAAGGTTTTAGTATGGGAGACTCCTTCCCATTCGCCCATTACATGGTTTGACGCTTCTCCGAAAATCTTGGTCTCCCTCAGTTATTGCAAAATTTGCCCTTTTTAAGATGTAATTTTAGGCTCAATCATATAGATATATCTCAGATAAAGAGTTTGGTTTTTAAATACTTACGTACAGCCATTTCTTACTTGGCATTACATTTACCAGCATGCACCTCTTTGGACGTGCTATATTCCACATCGGCCAACTACCTCAGTGTCTTCTATTCAGGAGGAATGAGATTGTTTCAATCCGGAGATGATCAAGTTTAGTTATCTTTTCAAAAAATATTTCGGGTCCGTTCCAGTTACCAACATCGAACCAAGGATAACTATGGTGTTGGAACACTTTTATTATTCAACACACTGTGCCGTTTCGTGAATACTCATTTCCAGTTGCCATGGAAGATTAAGATGAATATTTGCAATATGCAACACACTCTGCTGTTCCCTTACCAATCAACTTCCGTTCGCCAGGTAATTAAGTCCTGTTATCATTGTCGGTCACCTTTTGACTACCGTACATTTCTTTTACACTTTTTATGTTTGCGAACATCGAGTCAATACTGGTGTTCCCATTTATCTGCTAGTCTAGTTATCTCTACTTTCCTCGAATCCGGCGTTACCATACTCACTTCCGGCAGCACAATTCAAAATTTGCAAACATTCGTGACAAGAATTTTCAATTCTATTAAGGACAAGGAGGCGAGGATTATGCTTTCTCATTTCTTTAATGAAATGCTCAGCAGCCAATCAAAAAACAGAACTACCAATCCCATGAACACTTGGGAATGACCCTAGAGGAAACACTATATAAGGTCCATAAATCAGTCTTTCTTCCTCTTTCTTTGGGTAATAAGTTCAACATCAAAAAACAATCCAAGGTAAAGTAACAGCATCAGCTCCAAGCAAGCCGCCGAAATCCACAGGATCTTGTAGCCAAAGGTGGAAGAATCCGGGATCCGTGCGCAAGGAGACAGAGGAGGCCCACGAGGCGTAACAACCAAATCACTTCTGGTCAGAACCTGAAACAGAGACAGAGCCGTAATATCCCAACATCGAGAGATTAAGATATACAGGGGAGGGAAAAAACAGAAAATTTCACAACTGTAACAGTATGCAATATTTTTTATACAGTACATGATAATATCAAGTAATCACAATCCGGGTGGGATAATCCTCGCCTCCTTGTCCTTAATAGAATTGAAAATTCTTGTCACGAATGTTTGCAAATTTTGAATTCTATGTCAGGACAGGAGGCTCCGATTATGCTTGTTCAAAGCTCGTCTACCACTACAGAGGCAACACTAACAATAGGTTTAAAATAGAATTGCCTGAAAACAGAGTCCGAAGACCAGTCTGCAGCCTTCATGATGTCAAACAAAGTTACACCCATAGAGAAGGCTTTGGAGGCCATTGCTCCCCTAGCAGAATGCGCCCCAAACACAGAAACATCAATGCCTGCCTCGGACATAAGCCAGCGCACCCAGCGAGCTAAGGTAGCTGGTGCCACAGGGCGAAAAGGCTTCTGCAAAGCGATCAACAGCTGACCTTGCATATCTGCGCGCAAAGAAGCGGTACTCACCTCGTAATCCTTTAAACATTGCACAACACACAGATTGGGGTGATCCGGGAAGGAAGGATACGTTATGGATGAGGTGTTAGTTTTAGTCCTTCGAGAGAGAGTGAAAGTAACACCTTCGGAAGTGAAGGAGCGGCCCGCCAGGTCTAAAGCCCGAATATCCGAAACACGTTTGCAAGAAACTAAGCATAATAACATTGTTAGTTTTGCAGACAACTGTTTCCGGGACAATAGAAGATTAGAAGGCCAGGCCTCCAAGTATCTCAGGACAATCGAAACATCCCACAAAGACACGTACTTCGGTGTGGGAGGTTTCGCAAGGCGAATTCCTTTCAATAGTTTGGAAAGCAGATGATGTTCCCCAACAGGTTTACCATCAACATGGATATGACCCGCCGAAATGGCCGACCGAAAACCATTAACAGTCCGGTATGCAAGACCAGACGTGGCCAAGGAAGTAAAGAAATTTATGACTAGACTGATATCTGCCGAAACGGGATCAACCTCCCGTTGAACACACCAATCACTCCAGCGTTTCCATGCTCCTCGATACCGCTTGTGGGTATTGGGAGCCCAGGCGGTACTGATGAAGTTGGCAGCTTCGCTAGAAATGCCTGGGACCGACCAACGATCCCCGAAATTCGCCACGCTAGTAACTGGAGAGTGCCGGCGAGAATGAGGGGATGCGGATATCCGAGAGGATCCTGCAACAGATTCCGCTTCTGGGGAAGAAGGAAAGGAGGCGCGCAGCACATTTCCAGGAGAACCGGGAACCATGCCTGAGCTTTCCACAAGGGAGCAATCAGAATCAGCTCCGCTCGAAAGCGTTTGGTGTAAGCCAGGACTCTGGGAAGCATCATAAACGGGGGAAACGCATAGCAAAGAGTCGAGGGCCACTGTTGAAGAAAAGCATCCGTGGCCAGAGCTGATGGGTCCGGTCTCCAGCTGTAAAATTGGGGAAGCTGCGTATTGAGGCGAGATGCAAAAAGGTCCAGGTGACACTGATCCCATTGATGAAGAATGGTGCGGAAGACTCGAGGGTGAAGTCTCCAGTCGCTGTAGTCCCGAAGATGACGGGAGTGCCAGTCCGCCACCTGATTGTGGCGGCCCGGAAGATACTCGGCAATAACTGCGATCTTCCGGTGAAGGCAAAAATGCCAAAAATCCTTGGCAATCTCCGCTGAAATCTTGGACCATGTCCCGCCCAGCTTGTTCACATAGCGGACTGCAGACACGTTGTCCATTCGGAGAAGAATGCAACAATTCGCCTGCAGGGGGGAAAAACACCGAATCGCAAAGGAACCCGCCAGGAGTTCCAGGCAATTGATATGGAGGGATAATTCCTGGGGTGACCAACGACCCCCCGTCGAGATGGACCCGCAACGGGCTCCCCAGCCGCCATTGACTAGCATCCGATTCGATCACCAGTTCCGGAGAAGACCCGAACAGGGCTCGACCGTTCCAGGCCTCCATGTGGTCTAGCCACCATTGCATCTCCATCCGCACTTCCTCTGAAAGAGGAATTTGATCTGAATAGCGGAGACCTTTCAGGAGATGCTGGATTTTCAAGCGTTGCATCGCCCGGTAATGTAAGGGACCCGGGAAGAGCGCCTGAATGGAGGACGCCAGAAGGCCCACTACACGCGCCAACGACCTCAACGACACAGTCTGTCTGGAAATAACAGACGTCAACTCTCTCCTGATGTAACGGAGTTTCTGGTTGGGTAAGAGTAGTTGACAAGTCAACGAATCGATCCGAAAACCCAGAAAATCGATAGACTGAGCGGGAACCAAAACCGATTTGGACACATTGACTAGAAAACCCAGAGATTGCAAAAGGGTGATGGACCACTCCAGATGCTGTAGGAGCTTGAGAGGACAATCTGCCATAAAAAGAATGTCGTCCAGGTAAATAATCAGTCTGACCCCCCTGGAACGAAGATGCTCCACTACCGGCCTCAGCAATTTCGTGAAGCACCACGGTGCTGACGAAAGGCCGAACGGGAGAACTTGATATTCGTACCACTGACCCAGCCATTGAAACTGGAGGAACCTGCGATGAGGACTGTATATCGGGATGGACAAATAAGCATCTTTCAGGTCCAGACGGACCATCCAATCCCCTTCCTGAAGGAGATCCCGCAGAAGATGGATGCCCTCCATCTTGAAATGCCTGTATACAACCCCGCTGTTGAAGTCTTTCAGGTTGAGAACCAGGCGAGATCCGCCTCCCTTTTTCTCCACCAGAAAGACTGAGCTGACAAAGCCCTGAGGATGGCGTACTGTCGGAACAATCGCCCCCTTGCTGAGGAGTTCCTTTATCTCCTCCGACATACAAGCTTGAGAGTGACTTGAAAAGAGCATAGGGGTCGGCAGACGGGCTTGATGAATTGGGTGATAGAACTCGATCTTGAACCCTTGAACGGTGTCCAGCACCCAAGCATCGCTGGAGATTAAGCGCCAATTGTGCAGAAAAAACTTTATCCTGCCCCCCAGCATCACATCGCATGCTTGAATTAAGCTCACCTGTAGCTCCGGAATCCTGATATTGTCCCTGGTGGCCACCAGATCTGCCTTTGCCGTACTGGCCTTTTCCTTTCCGGGAAGGATAGAAGTTCGCGCGGGTGGAGTAACCGGAGTCATACTGACCACCGCGCTGCTGCGAAGATCCTCTTTGGGACTGCTGCTGCGACCCGCGGCCGAACGACCGTCCCCGTCGTCCGGCCTTGCTGAAAACCGGACGCATGGCCCGGCGCAAAGACGCCTGCGCCTTGTCAATGCCGCTGAAGGCGGAAACAAATTTGGTCAATTCCTTGAGGAATGGTTGACCGAAAAGAAGGCCTTGCGCCTCCGGACCGGCTTCAGACGTAGCCAATTCAGCCAACTTCGGGTCAAGTTTGAGGAGAATAGACTGTCGCCTTTCCGCAGAAATGGCGCAGTTCACATTGCCAAACATGCAGACAGCTCTCTGAGCCCACTCAATTAGTTCGTCAGGGTTGACGGTCGCTGAAGCCTCCTTGGCCTTGAAGCCCAAATCCAGGATCTTTGAGAGAGGGCCTAACATGTCCATTAACTTGTCCTGACAGGACCGCCACGAGCGGTCGAGACCTTTCTTAGGGTCCTTGGAGTACTTCTTGAGGTACGTTACCATCATGGGGTCCACCTCTGGGGTTTCCGCAATGTGGTCCGCAAGATCAGGTCTCGGACACTCCGAGCGCAGACGAGCCCTGACCGGCGCCTCGAAAGGATGGCGAACGTGCGCCTCAAGATATGCGGCCACTGCCGGAGCTGGCAACCAGGACGTGGAATTAGGATGGATGATATCCTCCGGTTCAAAATTTAAGAGCAGGGGACGCTCAGGAGCGTCAACGAAACGCTCCTTGCGGAGACGCTTCTTAGGAGGCGAAGAGTCGTGCTCAGAAGAGGCCTGAGCCTGGTCCGACTCATCCACAGTATGTGACGCAGAAGTCTTGGGTTTGTCGGAAGACAAGGCCCGTGCCAGCCTTTGAAAGTCCGATTTATGCGGATTGTGAGGAGATTTCGCGGCCTTTTGAGAAGGCGGCAACCACCCTTGCTGTACAGCATATTCATTGAGGTGACGTTTCAGAGGGGTAATGGCTCTAACCAAGGCCTTGTTCACCGAAAACTGGACACCCTTGTCCAACTCCTCGACCAGGTTGTACTCCATGGAGTCGTCCTCCTCCTCGTCATAATAGCAGTCATCATCTGCGTCGTAATACTCAGACATTGTAACAAGGTACAAAAATGAATGCCCACTAGATGACTGACGTGAATATTGAGTATCAGTGATACCAGTAAGGGGGAGTGAGAACCCCAAAGCAGGCCCAAGAGAGGTTGGAAAAAATACCAAACTCCAGAAAAAATAATAGAACGTGGAGGGAGAGAGCCTGCCAACAACAAACCACTCTAGGCAGAGCCTATGCAACAATTATCAGCCAAAACACTTCACTGTGCTCCCGCGTAGACGGGGTCGAAAGTTCAGGGCTGTGGGCGTGAGCGCTGGTGAGAAGCGTTCCTTCACTCGACCGGCGTGAGGCGAACAGCCAGAAACCGGAAACAAGCAACGCGCATGCGCGACGTCGCTGCCGCTGAAACACCGGCTCGAGAGCGCTCGCGCTCTCCCAAGAAGCCGACGACCCCTGCTCCCACTCCACAAAAGCAACCGGGCACAAGGACGCGGCCAGGCGCAGGGAGGTGAACACACGCTCCCAGGAAGACACGTCGCCAACGGACGCAGAAAAAATAACGGTAATGAAAACCGAACAAGAGTACACAAGCAACGCGCAATAAAGCACAAGCAGCGCAATATAAGGCAAGTGTTCACAACCAAAGCAGAGCAATCACAAGTAAAGCAATGCAAGTAAGGTAAAAGAGACTTAACTGGCTGCGGAGCAGCAAAGAAAGAGGAAGAAAGACTGATTTATGGACCTTATATAGTGTTTCCTCTAGGGTCATTCCCAAGTGTTCATGGGATTGGTAGTTCTGTTTTTTGATTGGCTGCTGAGCATTTCATTAAAGAAATGAGAAAGCATAATCGGAGCCTCCTGTCCTGACATAGAATCTGTGTTTGGCCGGAAGGAAAATAGACGGTCTAGTCCTTTCCTCCTCGCATAGAGGGCCCGTCCTACTTATGTGGCAGCGGGATCTTTTTCACTCGTAGATGCACCCATCACCACACAGAGGATGCCGAAACGAGTTTCGGGACCATTGACGAGGTAATTAGTCAGTTACTCTTTCTGAGCTTTGTTCTCACGGTGATCCGTCATGGGTCCCATTCACTCGTACTTTTTCTATATCATCCGGTAACAATGGTGATGGTTGACACACTGTTTGATCTCGTGCGCAGGGTATTTTCCGGAACAAAGCTCCCATTGAGGCAGCGGTTCCCGTCCAGACCGATCAACTTACCATGTGAGTGAGACTTTCCATTTCTGTTTCATGACCGACAACAAGTATAGCTAAAGTAGCAGGCACAATGACTAATCAGGCTCTATATATTTTTTCAGTACCGTGAGACAAAGTCACATTATCGTCATCTGAAATTTTGGACAGCAGCTACTATTTGAATGTCCGACCAGCAATTAGCGTAAGTGGAGTTGCATCCACATGTTTTTTCCACTTACCTATTTTAACCTCCAGGCCCTTACACACCTCCTTTCTTATTTTTTATCCTTAGTCTCACCTAAGTTCCGCCCGCTTCGGTCCTGGCCTATTACCGGCACAAGACCCTCCATTTTGGATAATTGCCACAGGTGTGTTTGATATGCTGGTGTAATTTTGGTTGTTATCGTAAGATTAGATAGCCGTACAAAGAGGTTTCTAAGAAATATTATTCTCAACTTGGACGTTTGCTTAACTGACCACCTGCGTGTGGACGGCAGGCATTAGTACAAACGTGAAAAGCGCACTAAGTACCGAAATTAACTCCAGGGAGTCCTTCTTTCATGGTCACCGTTGTACTAAGATTGCAGCTTTTTGGAACTAAGTCTAGAACCATGTCTCTGAATTTGTTCTGGATGCTTACAGCAGGTTGTTGGATAATCGCTAATTGTGTACTTTCGCCCCAATCTTTTATGGGACTTCTCCGACAACAGCGCGTCCTGACTCCCCTGGCCTTTTTCATTGAATAATCTACAGACACCATGACTGGGTCGGAATTATCACCAGTCGTGGGGTAAGCCTGATATTAATTCTTCATAGTCCGCCTTATCACTACATTCAATTGATTATACTTTTACAGTAGCCAAGAGTCACAATCAGATCTTATTCGTCTGTTCTCCTCCGTAGGGATTATCCACTTTTTCCATTAGGATTTAGGTATGTATACAGCATGCCTATCTGTGGTGTGGAAGAAGAGACTTTCACCTTTGTCTCTCCCATATGGTTGGTTATAGGGGTTTTGAGATGACACCATAATGGATGATTCTTTTGAAACGGGCATTGTGGGTCTCTCTATGTACCCTTTCCCTTCTCACACGTGTGGGTAGTTATTTTAACTGCTTAATTAAAAAATGTAAGATGAATGAAGGCAATGACACTTCAATTGTGATTCAATTATGTTTAGAAAAATTCATATCTGTGCAGTCAAAAGTGCTAGTTTTTATTAAGATATTAACCAGTATACTATGTCGTCTAAATTTTGTGATTGTTCACATATAATCAAAGCTCACATTATTCTTCATTTCTGGAGCGCTGCAGTTTTGTCACTAGTAATTTTCTGTTCTTGACACTCACAATATGGGTCTTTGTCTCGTTTGTTCAAGGTCTCTTCACTTAAGCTTTCATAACCAAGTAACTATCAGCTAATACATGTATGGTACATATTGATTTTTTCCGAAACAAGAGCACTTGTATGTGGCTTTCACTCTACATCCATATGGATTAGAGTTGTAACTGACATTCTGGCATAATTAGCCAGTTAAGTTTTTTCTTTTCTTTCTGTTTTTTCTCCAGCCCTGAAGATTTGGAGTGTACTCCACTCCAATTAAACATGTGTCGGCTGGCGCAATAAATACAAGTGCAACATATACCGACTGCCCTTTCTCATTGCTTCTAAGAACACTAAAAACATATTAATTATTAACATTTATATTGTGTGTGCACAGGTTTTGTCTCTCAAATTGTAAATGTATGCTTAGTAATACATTGTCAAGGGTTGTTAGGGTCACCCCTTTCCGAGTAGCATCACACCAACCGAACAAATCGTACTAGCCCAACCAAATATCCAGTGGAGCGTAACTATTGCCTTATACTAAGTGCCCTTGTCATGGTAGAAAGTCACCCATGGGCCATGTTTTTTGGGACTTTGTAAATCACCCCAATATCCTGACTCACTTCCCCAGTCCCCACCAGGCCAGAGCAATGTGGTGCCAGTATCCTGTCTGCTGACCTGCTGTGCTGCAAATTGAGGATGGGGACAGACTTTGAAGCATACTCAACTTGGTGCCCTTTGTCAAATGACTTGCAAGAAGCTGTGCCATCTGCCCCACCCACCCCCGAATATCAGGGCACAGTAGGTGCAGGGAGGTTTTATTGGATGTAGGGGCATTGCAGGGAGGAAAGTCACATTTGACCATTTCAAATAACCCGCCTCCTTGATTAGCAGCAGTGTGCCTCATTGAAACCTTCCTTGACAGGTAAAATCGCAGAGGCTACTATAAAAGTGAGGATCACAAAATGTGTGACAATCACTTTCAGAGTGCCCATGCACCATTGCGATCCCAATCCAAACATGGGTCCATAGCATGTTGTGTATGGCAAAAGAAGGAATTTCATCATCAGGTTAGTACTCTCAGCCCCCTTCTAAAATATTGACAATGCCAACACCTATGGAACTGAGTGTACTGTTCCAGTGTCACATGTGAGTTTGCTCACAGTACAAAGTGTTGTCGTCAGCACAACCAGAGATTTCATCACAGTGAGTCCACTCCCCTAGGGCCCCCACACCATGGCCATTCAAAGTAAGAATGCCATGAATACCCATGCATGTGTAGTCTACTGGGAAGTGTGGGGATGCATTTCTGGAGATGTTTTCCCACAGGTGGCACAACAACACACATCCATGACTATGTACTTTTATTTTATTTATTTTTTTGAGTTTTATATAGCTCAAACTAGACCCGAGACATCGGGTATCAGAGCGCTTTACATGAGCAATAGACCCTAAGCAATGGACTGCTATTCAATGCTCCTGCACCATGACATAACATCAGAAGCAATCACCCCCTCAAATCCCAGGGCTTCATCCAAGGGCAGGAATAAGTGACCACAACTACCTACAAAGGGCACGTGCCACTTATGCACATGCGCAACTCAGACAAGGCAAGCTTAGGTGGAGGCTAATTGTCCCGTGATGCCAATAGGTTATGCACATGCCAGCGTACTCAAAGTGGCCATCACAACAATCATTCATGAACATACATTGGCAGCCAGCAAACCGCAGCAAATACATCACACATCTACATATTCACTCTGGCTATATATTTCTGTATGCTCACATACACAAAATCTACACATATGTACATTTCAGCATAACCACAAGACCTACATGAACTCAACTTGTGAAAGTATGACCCCCTCCATATACACTTCAGAGTACACTCTCAGCTCTCAAAACTACCATAAACACAAGCACATTATAAGCCCCCTCTGGTGCAGCTAGACTAAAAAGCATGTCTTCCCCACCAGCTCCAGCCATGTTCTCTAACTCCACCAAGCTGATACTAAATCACTTTTGCGCTGCCCTTCTCACATCCATACGTACACTTGCAGCACCACTCTTCATCACTATCTACACAACAGCTTTCACATACATGACATGCACACAATGTACTGTACTAATCATCACAGCCCACTCTGATATGCGCACTAAGCACATCACCACATCTCACAATAAGACACTTACATCCCTCAATGAATATGTACTCAGTCATTCACACATCACCATACACCCACCCAACTCAGCTCAAGTTCTACAGCTTGTCATGCCTAAAAAAGAAGCGTCCACGGATGCAAACACAACATACATCAATTATACAACACCTCACATTTTACCATTCATCCCACTTAATTACACAACTTGTGCAAATCCCTTCACATACACTAATTCACTTTGTCACATATGACTAGTTTAATCTTGTCTCACTGTGGCCCTGTGACATCCACACATGACTTATATGCCCCAGTGACCCCATGGACTCATGCACAGTAAGAACTAACCACACTCATCCACTCCTAGCAGTGGCTGAAGATTCCAGGAGGATCCTGGATCAGGGAGGCGTAGCGGCTATCATTCTCCTGGACCTCAGCGCCGCATTTTATACTGTTAATCATGATATTCTAATGCTCAGACTCAGGAGTTTGGGAGTGTCAGGAGAGGTTGCTACATGGCTAAAATCCTTCTTAGAAGACAGATCCTTTCAGGGCTTCAAAGGAGAAGTGGTGTCTAAGCCTATGGCCCTCAGCTGTGGGGTGCCTCAGGGATCCTCCCTGAGCCCCACGCTATTCAATATTGAACATATATATATACATGAGGCCGCTGGCTGAGATAGTCCAACCATTTGGTATAAAATTGTCACATACACCAATGACACACATCTTGCCGTAGCCTTAAACTGCCCAGAAAACAAATCTACAAGTCTAGATCCATGCTTGGAGAAGGTCGCACAATGGATGGAGCTCTCCTGTCTAAAATTGAATGGAGACAAGACTGAGATCTTGCTCCTAGGCAACTCCTCAATTTCTAGCACAGGGCTATTGTGGCCAAATTGTTTTGGCCCTACCCCACCACAAAAAAATCAGATCAAAAGCCTGGGTATGTGGTAGGACCGCTCATTGACTTTAGGATACCAAACAGCCAATCTGTCAGCAACATCGTGGGGCATCAGGAGGATGCTTCAGAAAGTGCTTCCCCTCCTTCCGTTTCTGGCAAGAAGGATAATGGTCCAGGCTGTCATTCTCTCATGAATGGACTATGGAAATGCACTTTATCTAGGAACTCATAAGGCCACTATAACCAGACTACAGATTACTCGGAATTGTGCAGCACGTCTGCCTCTGGGTCTCCCCTATAGGCGACCGGCCAAACCGGCATTGAAAACTACACTGGCTGCCAATATCAGAAAGGATCCAATTCAAAGTACTCTGTATTGCCCATAAGTCCTTTGGGGTGGAACCGGTTACCACCCAAACAGAAGCCTACGTTCAGCAAACATGTTGCTTGTAACAGTAGTGCCAAAAATAAAGAGGGCAAGAAACGGCGGCAGCTCCTTCGCCTATATAATGTGCCTAGACAGTGGAATGTCCTTCCCCTCCACATACAACAGGAAACCAACCATCTGTATTTCAGGAAACTACTTAAAACCTGGCTGTACCAACTTCCTGCTTAGTAGAGGTGTTGTCTCGGTCCGCGTCCGTAAATAGCGCTGGGAAACCTTAGGGTAGCAATGTAAATGTTTATTTCATTTCATCCAAAACACAGTCATGTCTCGCAACAGTGCCACAGACCACAGCTATCTTCACCTGCCATAATCCAAACTTGTCTATCTGGATATCCCCCTATCACATCTACCGATTCCTACCATACCTTGCACAGGATGAAAGCAGTCTAACAAGCTTGCATACACGTACTCACACCCTGCCTTTAAAGCACTCCCATGGGGCAATGTGGACACTCCACATCTCATACACAAGAACTGCCTATGAACCAAACTCATACCTCACACTCTCGGACATTTTTCATATTGTCCAGCCCCCATCACATAGGAGTCTCCACTACATAACAAAGTTTGAAATACCAGTGTCACTTACCTCTACCCTTGTGTATGCCATCTTTTCACATGCAATATTGAAATCAAATCAAATCAAATGTATAAAGCGCATGGTTATACTAGGCTAGTGTGTCCCCGTGCTGCAGTATAGACTGAGGCACATATTCCAACAAAGCCGGAGAAGACAGTTAAAACAGTAGGCAGGTTAGCTAATCAGAGGGAAAAAGATGAGTTTTCAACTCCTTGCTGAAGATTGTATCCGAAGCCTCCAGCCGAAGTCCCCGGGGGAGTCTATTCCACTGCTGTGCTGCTAGAAAGAGAAAGGAACAACCCCCCATCCTTGCTCTCCTGATGGAAGGAATGCTCACCTGCCCCGTCCCGCTAGATCTTAGTTGACGGGTTGGGGAGTAGGGTGTTAATAAGTTATGCAGGTAGGTGGGCCCCTACCTTTGTAGGACCTGATGGCTAACTAAAAGAGCCTTGAACAGAATTCGCTCCCTGACTGGAAGCCAGTGTAGGGAGGCTAAAGCCCTCTTAGTACATATCCGTAATCCAGACGCGAAGTCAACAGGGTGTGGACCAAGGTTTTCCTCGCTGTGGTAGGCAGCACATCTAAGGTCTTCGGTAGTCCTCGCAGGACTCCAAAACATGTACCTGCCACTCGCCTAGTATGGTGTTCAATTGAGAGCTTATTGTCCAACCATACCCCTAGGTTCCTAACCTGTTCACAGGGAGTCAGGGTAGGTCCCAACGTCTGGGGCCACCAAGCCGACGACCATACTGATGGTGCTTTACCTATCACAGGCACTTCAGTTTTGTTGCCATTCAATTTAAGGCATTTGCTAGCCATCCAGGATGCCATTTCTTGGAGGCATGTCACAAAATTGATGGCTGCCTTCTCATGTTCCTGTGTTGTGGACACCATCAGTTGAGTGCCGTCAGCATAGAACACAACACTGACCCCATATTTTTCAGTAATCTTTGCCAAAGGAGTGACATAGAGATTAAACAGGGTCGGGCTGAGAATGGAACCTTGTGGGACCCCCTGTTTCAGCATAATGCTTTTGGACTGGTAAGGTCCCTGCGCCACCTGGAAACTGCGATCGTGCAGAAAGGATTACATCAATTTCAAAGCCCTGCCAGTCACACCTCCCTTCCTGAGACACTGGAGCAGAGTGTGATGGGCCACAGTGTCGAAGGCGGCACTGAGGTCTAATAAAATAAGGCCGCCGTCTGTCTCTTATCTACATGTTTCCGAAAGGTCTCTGTGGAAAGAAGCAGAGCCGATTTGGTAGAGTAAGATGGCCGAAAACCAGACTGAGTAGGATGAAGTAAACGATGTTTAATGATATGGGCCATCACTTGGATGTTAACCACCTTCTCTGCAACCTTAGCAAAGTATGGTAGCAATGAAATGGAGCACAGGTTATCCAGTTGGTCCATACTGACATTAGGTTTCTTCTTTAACGGAAGAACAACCGCCTCTTTCCATTTCTTTGGAACCGTTCCTGAGATGAAGGAGAGCTCTGGGAGATGTCTAATGCAGGGCTCGAGAATCTCAATGCTCCCTCTGAGCACCGTGGGAGTAGCAGGGTCTCTGGGTGAGCCTGACTTAATGCTGATGGCTATCTTATTAAGGGTGTCGTGTCGGGGAACACTGAATTAATCGAGACATTCTATCTCCATTATATTGGCTGGCTCATCAACATCCATGCACCCCATTTGTGCAGAAACCAGGAAGGTAGAATAAATCTTTTCCACCTTCTCCACAAAGAAGTCGGCCACCCGATTGCAAGACTCCACTGAGCCTATGTTAGGTGCTGTGATTTTAGCCAGAGAGGATATCTCTGTAAAAACTGTAAACAGCTCCTTTGCCGAATTCTCCGTTGTCTCAATGCTGTCCTTATAATTGGTGGCCCGAGCCTTCCTAATAAGAGGGTGATACATTTTGAGACTAGATTTTTATTCAATCTTAACAAGGATCAAAAAGTCTCTTCCCCACCGTCTTTCCAGTCGTTTACAGGCTGATTTTGCTATTCTAAGGTTGTCTCTGAACCAGGGAGCAGATTTTAATTGTCTCCCTGATGATTTCGAAGACCATGGTGCATTATGATCTAATGTCTCCACGATAGGGCTATCCAGAGCATCACAGGCAGAGTCAATGTCTAGGCCGCCTGGTAGCCTACCCTGTAATAGGGCCCTATTGAAATTCACTTTTAAAAAACCAGTCCACTTCCTGTGCATTTTCTTGATCTCCAGTTTCACCGGTACGTTCGGTAAGGGCAACTTTGCCTTGAAAAAGATCATAACATGATCCGACCACAGAAATGGGAGCAGGGGCTCCACTTCTAAGGCATCCCAAATAGTGAAAATATTAACCTTGCTAAACACACCTGCAGCTAGGCCTCACACTCCAAATTCCACATACTGCACTGTGTGGCAACCAAGAGCATGGATGTGACTCTGGCTCCAGTGGCATCTGCATGCATACTGACACACTACGCTTCTGTGCTCCCACTGTCCACTCAGCTTACCACATATAGCACAGGCCAATCCAACAGACATCACATCACACCTACGTCAGCTCTGTGTGACCTGTCACAGCATCACGCATAGCTCCAAGGGACATCATTAACATCATGCACAAATGACTACCTACACACAAATCCTATACTCAACTATGAATGATGTGTGGCTGTAAACATGAAATTCCATCTTGGACAGACCAAACATAACAGCAACGCGTTGTAGCGAGACAGAAGGAGCCTAGCACAACTCATAAGAGAATTAGCAATCTCTGGACTTGTAAGACCACAGACACCTTGCCAAATAGGACCATCTGTAGATACTTAACTCTTTGGAGGCAATAGGATGTGAAGACTGGGCGAATCCAGCTCAGCTGAAACTCACAATGGGACCAGGAAATATATCAGAAGAACCCACAGCCATCATTACAAATTGTATACAGTGGAATGCCACCTGTGTCAAGCTTGTCATTGTCACTGGTCTACCAGACCAAAAGAAGACACAGACATGGCTCAACCACTATCAAGTCATGTACAAGTATCGTAGCCTCACCTTGTGTACATGGGTGTGTCCAAAGTCACCACCGCGTAGTCAAACTCCATATGTAACCAGGTGTATTGATGCAACAGGAGACTCTCTGCACATCACAAACATATTCAGAGTGCTCCTCCTAAATTGTAGCGCTTTGCAACACTTACACTATGTTGACATATGGTAGCATGACCTATATCCAATTGTGACAGAAGCAAATGAAAGGATTGTGAATGCATGTCACCCTCATAGCCAAAACTGATGTGGGTAATAACAACCAGCAAATGTAGACAATTAACCTGGAATGCACACTGTAAAAGCTCACATATTCCATGGACCACATGCAACCATTACATACCAACATCATTGTGTACTCACACCAATAATTGTACATGAATGACAGTTGACTTATGATCAATTTGTGTGACAAATAAATCAGCATTTAAAAACTTTAAACATGCTTTATCTGGCATGTTGTAATTAAGTTCATTAGAACAATTGCAAGGCCAATGGCCAGTCCATTAAAGGCCAACTTTTTATGGGGTTAAAAAGCATACCCATCAACTTTTGCCTGAACTGTTACTGCAAGAGATCACCTCTCCTGGAAGGAGCATCTAGGGGAATGCCCGGTACCAAAGGGAAAGAACTAGGGAGTATTGGTTTCTGAGGGATGGGATCAGGAGTGGTGGGTGGATCCACAGCAGTTGATGGGCCAGATGGAGGGGGTGGCTGGTCCACTGCAGTGGGTGGGCCAGAAGATGGGGTAGTTGGTCCACTGCAGTGGATGATCCAGTTGGAGGGGGTTGTTGGTCCACTGCAGTGGTAGGAACAAACTGAGGGGGGGGGGCAGTTATAGTGGGACTGCTCAAAGGAGGGGGGTCTGGGCTTGCACTTCATTGGGATGGTGTAGTCGTGGATGGTATAAACAGGGATGGGGATAGACTCTGACTCTTTGGGAGGGGTTTTCTTGTGCAGGAGGTACTGGTCTGTGCTTGGGAAGTATGGGTTGTTGGAGGGGATTTGGTCTTGGGAGAACAGGTGGATTTGCGTGTGTGGGCTTCGTGCTCTTCCTCTCTGTGGGCTGAGGTGGGGTGGCAGGTTGAGATGCCAGGCTTAGGGGGCGGTTGCTTCTTCCTTCTGGGAGGGCTTTTAGATGGGTCAGATGGGAAGAGGCCAAGGTCACAGAAGAAGAGTCTCTGGGCCGAGGCAGGGACAGGAGAGTCAAGGGTAGGGGTTGTGGAGGCAGAGGGTTTTAGTGTCTGCGGTGTGTCTGTGGATGCAGTGTGTCTTTTGCTGGCATGTTCCTGGTGGTGTGAATGCTATCTGTTGCCTGAGTGTGCATGTGTGTGGGTTTTAGCTTGTGATTTTGTGTTTTTGTGCTGCCTGGGGCTGTTGAGGAGTGTTCATGTGCATGTTTGGGTGTGCTTGGGTCAGGTAGGGGAGTTGGGACTATGGAGGGGAAGGAGGCAGGAGGGGAGAGGGACTGTTGGAGCTGGGACACTGCTGCAGTCAGTGTGAAGGCCAGAGCCAGATTGGATCTCTGGAGGCCAGACATGTCAAAGGGAATGCCCTCCATGTATGACACTATTTGTGTCAAAAGAGTGGTATGTGCATGGAGGACATTCAGCACTGATGTCTGCCCCACAGAGATCTGCCTTAGGATGTCAACCGCCTCTGCAATGAGGGCAGCCAGGGAGAATGGGACAGAGGAGTAGGTGCCTAACGCAAAGGAGGGCTGTCCCCTGTCACAGGACCAGCCATGGACACTGGGAGTAGTTGGAGGAATGAAGATGGCAGTGGTGGTGGACTCCGATGTTGAAGAATCCTTTCCTTTGTCCTCCACCACCAGGGAGAGATCACTGGAGCTTGATTGGTCCTTGGATCCTGCAGATGTAGTTGCAGACCTGACTCCCCCATCCTCCCTGCCAGTCGGTGCCTCCACGTCCGAATCAGCGCTGAACCCAGACTGGCGAAATTCTCCCTCTACACCCGTGGCACTGTCTCCTCTGCTGGCCAGTGCTGATGCTGTGAACAAAAATGTAAAAGATTCACATAAGACATCTATATGTATTTGACATATAGGTAACATTGCAAAACCTCACAGTCCAACCAGCTACCTCATTTTGACTAATGCTATCGACTGTCATACATTTACATATATGACACTGTTCAATCTGCAAGTTAAGCATTGCTCCGTCACACATGTGGTTATCTGTAGGGGTGGTTGTAATTTGCATAGTCACGCTATGCAAAGCTTTGCAAAACGGTAAAAAATCTCTGCAAGCACGCTAAAGTTCTGCGAACACGTGAAATTGCTTGTTCTGCCGGTTCGCAATGCTTTTTTCCTATTCGCGAACGCTGTTTGCGTGCTCGGGGAGAAATATCTTGCGAGCGCGCATTTTGATAGCGCAAACAAGCAAAAAATTTTGCATACCGATCGCGGATGTTTTGGCAATTCCGAGTTCTCCACAGAATGCGAAATTACCCAAAATCCGTGAGTGGAACCGAATTTACCGTTCAGGCCTAGTTATCTGCAACATTGCCTTCTTCAACATCAATTGACACAGCCACCTTGGCAACTACTTGACTATGTAGCAGGTGATGAATTCTTTTTGGCACCTAACAGTCTTGTGTCCTGACATACCTATCTCATCTCCTCTAAGGGAATATGGAGCTCACAATGGGAATAGGATTCACATAATTGAATTGAGACATGGTATCCATCCTGCAATTCCTACTTATCAAATTGGGAAACATTGACTCCAATGTCACAGGTCAAATGGAATCCATGTCCAACTTTAAGCTTGTGTGCTCATTGCATGAGTCATGTCACATAGATAACAGTGATTGGGCTGATTTATCCTGAAACTTAGGTACTCTACTGTCAGGTCACACATCTGACTCTGATTGAGGATTCACCAAGGTAGTAGACATAGCTAGGTTGAGAGGCAAGTGGCCCACTGTCTTGTGTCATCTATGTACAGTGTCATGAGGATGAATCGGAATGTTGTGCACATTTTAAAAAGCTCACCAAAAACGGAAGTTACAATGGTTTACACACTACCAAGTCTGATGACTGCATCTTCACGATGCCTCAGGTGGAACACCATGCCAATGGCCCGTCCGGATGCACTGTCTCTACAGACTATCAGTACTGAACCTCCACCCTTCATGAGTCCAGTCAACACTATGTCCCAATCCTGTCTAGACTGTTGAGGTCCCTATTTGTATTTCCCAGATCTGAATGTCCCAAACTTACATTAGACATATTGCATACTTCCCTCAGCTTACATTGCTCTTCTTTCCCATCTGGTTTTGTTGATTCTCTTCAGAACTATGCATATTTCAAACCTCTCAGGCTGACAATTATGCATCATACACATGCTTAACAAAGTCCCAAGTATGTATAGTCAACAGCAGATACTCACATGGCTACTGTTGTGAATGTGTATCTAACATCAGACCTCACAATTTCAGTCATGTTCCAAGCAGTGACCACCTGTGTTTGTCTGTGAAGGGCATGTGTTGTCAGTGTTACCGAGTCAGACATATGGACTCACTACTTTGAATGGAGTGAATGGAATCTTCCACACAATCATGTGACAGGCAAATGTGACAGAGGACCAGAGTTAGAATACAAGTAATTGGCCTATTGGATACATTTGATAACACAGAGCAGCACGGATGGATCCTAAGAGTGGCACAATGAGCAAGCACAACTCACCAAGGCCTCAATCTTGGTGTCTCCTGCTGCAGGGATGCATAGCATGGCCTATTCACACTTGTTTGCTCCACTACCAACATGCCTCACACATTTGTGGAAACCACACTGAGAACAGGTCATACATTAGTCAATGTGCCAGCACATGTTGGGCATTTACATTACTGCAGAAGCTTACCTCCATGCACATGTTTCCGTGATTTGTGATTATCACTTGAGCATGGCACTTCAATCACTTCCATGAACATTACTGACTGACATCTCCCTGATGAAAGGGGCATAACCGAGCATACATTGATCCCTGTGCATATGCATCTTACAAAACCGATATGTGGGTTTGGCTGACTTACAACCAGTAAAAGGGGCAGCAGGCTAAGGTACTGTAACACGCATGTCTAACAACGGTGTGCGAAAAGGCACATACTCACCCCCTCCTTGATGCTGTTTTGCCTTCAACTGCCCATCCAGGTCAAGGAAGACCACGCTAAGATGCAGAGCATGTGGAAGGTCAGTGTTCAGCGCCCGCCCCTCTTGCCAGGACATGACAGGTCCAGCTGAACCTCCACGATCTCCTTGGCCCAGCGCAAAAGTCTTGACACCTCTTGTGGCAATGATGGACACGCAGAAGCTCCAACCTGACGGAGCGCACCTTCCTGGCGATGGTCCTCCAAATCCTGGCATTTTCATGGGTTTGACCAGTAAGGATGACATGGTGGCATAACCTTAGTGCACATGCAACATGTTTGAGTCAGACACCTGTACACAGTGTTAATGCTCAGTATGATAACAATGTCTAAGGGCTAGGCATATGGCGTTCTGTGCACTTGTCCTGGGTTCTATGACCAGTACATCAAGTACCCCACACCAGGATAGTTATCTGACATCAAGGGTAAATTATGCACCTTGGGACATATACCTCACATCATTGGAGCCCATGTTGCTTTGGTATCACCACAGACCAATGAACAGGTGTACCGCTACAGGAAGCACTTTCACTCCATCAATGTACAGGTGGTGTGTTTGGCAGACATGATGCTTACACCTTGAGGAACAGCGTGGTCCCCCATATGATTCCCCAGCTATTACAGCCACATGCATGCTCCACAACCTTGCAATCCAGAAGGAAATCCGACTCATACAGGATGATGGAGCTCAGCAGCCACCTGCAAGAGAGGGTCCAGGCTTGGAGCATGAGGCCAGTGATGATGAGGATGATGTTGGTGATTTTCAACAACTTATCTGCAACTTCTTAAACTAAGTGTGAATATTCAATGAGAGGAGTCAACCCCAAAATGTATATTTGTTTGTTGCTGTTGTCCTATGTGTATGTATGCTGCTGAGTGTATTTTATTCTTCAATATTTTTGTAATGAGTTGCTTCATAAACTTTTGCAAGTGGCATGTACAATGCTACCCTCAATACTAGCTTGTGTTCACATAGACATTTATATGCTTTAGCTGAGACAATTAGCAACATTAAGCAACATCATTCCTGAGTTCCTGACTCTATTCTATGTTTCTCCTTACCAGGATCATTCACCATGTCAGCTGCAGTGTTTGACAACACCAGGCACATGATGCTGTGCCATACTCCAACAGTTGTGTAAATCCCTGGACCGCATTGCCTTCTGGTCTCATG
The DNA here is from genome assembly GCF_964263255.1 of Lissotriton vulgaris. Taxonomy (NCBI): domain Eukaryota; kingdom Metazoa; phylum Chordata; class Amphibia; order Caudata; family Salamandridae; genus Lissotriton; species Lissotriton vulgaris. The sequence goes on from NW_028243412.1 coordinate 31,038, forward strand.
ATAATTTCTTTTTACTGGTGACCCTTTTGTTACTGTGTGATGTCATAACAGTTTATGTTAACGTGCAAGGTTGTATCAGTTGAATAAACCTGGGCTCCACATTGAGGTGTGCCTCATATGTTTTCACACATCCAAAGGTTATCTGAAACAAAATATATTTCATGATCATATGTTTTGGTGACTGGGTTGTTGTTTGTACTTGCAAATGGTGATATGTTTGCAGATAGTAGACTAGAATTGCATCAGTACTATGTACTATGTGTTGTGTGATAACCTGGTTGTGTCTATCTTTCATGCTGTGACAGGTTACATTTACTCCCAAGCCAGTAGCTGACATATCTGAATTGATTACTTATCCAATTTTGTTGACACTTTATTCTATGTTATTTAGTGTGTCATTTAAATCTATACATTTGTGTTTCAAATTCACGACACAAGCAAGTATTTTGTGCAAAATGATTTATTTTAGTGTATGGTTTGATGATAAAAATTCAGATAATGGAGGAGTGCCCAAACAAAACATGGAAAACAAAGTGCAGGGAGGAGTTGGTTGTCTTCAGAAGTAAATCAACAGTCATTTAAGTCCAAAGTCCCTATTAGACCCTCTAGCCAAAGTGGGAGAGTTCAATGAGAGTCAACAAAGTGAACGCTTCACACACAATAGAGGATATCAGGAGCAGGTTGTCACTTCCTGGGGGGTGAAGTGTAGTCTTCAGTCTCTCAGAGATCCTTCTTGAGATGCCCCCTCCCTCATTTTTTGGGAGGACCCTCAGGTGCAGGCAGCAGTAGTACAGCGGGCTCTCGGCCAGAGTCCACATCCCTTCCTGTGGCAGAAGCAGATGTTGATACACCAGATGTTGTGGGCACACATGGAGTTTTGGACATGTTGGTGGTAATCTGGTGGATGCAGGTGTGAATGTCCCTGTGCACCACAGTCAGGTCATCAATTTTGGCCATGTATGTGTTCATTTTTTCAGAAAGGGGTGCCTGCTGTTATTGCACGGTTCTGAGGATCCCAACTACTTGGCCAAAATCTCCTGTAAGCCCTCATGAGCATGGAGGATTCAGACAGGTGTGGGTCATCTTCAACAGAAGCACCAATGCATGATGGCTCATTTCTCCATGGCTCCTCCCATTACCCCTACCCACCCGAGTAGGACCAGTTGGTGCTGGCACAGTCAACACTGAGCCTCCTTCCTTGTTGACTGTGGTGGTGTTGTCCGCCAACACCAGAGTGCCCAATGTTAATTTGCTTTCAGTGGTGGCTCCAGCTGGTGTGTCTGTGAGGGTAGGGGTCACCTGGGTATTGTCAGCTGAGGCGGGAGAGGTCGCAGAGGGTGCTGATGTTACTGCTGCTGGTGCTACATGCAGACCCACACTTGATGTGCCAGGTAGTTCAAGCGTCATCCGAAGATGGTTGAGAGACCTCAACGCCGGAGAGCTGAGGGTCAACCAGACTCTGGGACTGGCTGTCCTGGTTTGTGGCAGAGGTGTTCCCAGCTTGCCCTGTGTGTACATAAAAGACACAATGACTAATGTGAATGTCGACAGCCCCTCAAATCATACACATTACATAGGCTACTGAACCTAAGGATGAATTTATATATATACATATAGATTGGCCTCTTTCGGCATGGATGAGTGTTTTCAATGGCCAGATCTCCCATCAGGCCCTCCAGTACACACACACATTCCAACAAGCAAAACATGCCCCTAGAATTATGGTATCCATGGGAGTGAGTGGATATGTACTGAAAAAGAAGTCAGACACTGGTGCCTTGTGTTTGTAACCAAAGGCCCTGTTGGTAGTTGTGGCAAAGTTAGACACCAGTGACCAGTGAAATGCATCCTGCTTGTAAAATTGTACAGATCATGGATACGCTTAGTTCATGTTAGGCTGTTTGTCCTGGGTGGGAAGGAGTATGTTGGACAGGGGCTGATGTGACTTGTAGCCTTTCCATATAGTCCTCCTCCCACCCAGCCCAGCTTACTCATCTGAGACGCTAGCTAACTGTAAGTGAGGGGAAGTGTAGTAACAAGGAAGCTGACACTGCTGCATGTTGTTAAATTTGAAGACAACCCCAGCAAGACTTTGTGCACATCACACCATGCTAAGTGAGTGGGAAGTGTAATGAAAAGAAGTCTGTCATTCGTGCCTCTTACCAGAGTTGACCACAACTCCCATCATGGCCTTGTGCTCCAAACACCATTACCCAGTATCGTCCATATTGTCAGTGCATTTCCACTCAGTGCCAGGTAAGCAGAGTTCCATGTGTGCTGTTTGTGGTGGGTGAGAATAGTGTGTGTTGAACAGGGCCTGCTGGGAGATGTAGTCAGGGCTAGCACTCCTCCTCCCACCCAGCCCAAATAGTCCATCATGAACCAGACTTACCTGCCAGTGAGTAGAACTTTCCATTCAAGATGTCGGACACTGGCGCCTGCTCTTTGACACCCATCAAGGGCTTCTGCTCCAGACACCATGCAGCAGTGTCAGTCATCTTGGCAGCACATTGCCACTCACTGTCCCGTAAGCAGTGTTTTAGGTAAGCTATTCGGGATGTGTAGGAAGGTATGTGTAGGACAGAGCTTGATGGTAGATGTAGTCAGTGCAAACACTCCCACCCCACCCAGTCAAACCAGGTCATCTGTGCCTATGGCTACCTGACAGTATATAGAAGTGTATTAGCAAGATGGCTGACACTGTTGCATGAGTTTTTGTTCACAGAGCCTTGATGGGAATTGGCTTCAAGTTGATCACAAGACGACAGTGTCTGCCACCTTGCCAATACACAGAAGGTACTTGCGATTTTTGGCATTCACAGAATGCACTTACGACTCCTACCTTTATGTCCGCACTCAGGCCTGAATTTCCGCACCCGTACCGTACTCGCCGCACCTGGACTATACTCTCCAGCTAGAGCCGTTCTGTCCAGCTCGATCCGTAATCTCCGACTGGGGCCGGATAAAGTGTAATGAAAGGGCCGGATTACAATTAGGAATGTGTGATAAATCATTGAGAAGGTCATGAATAACAGTTTGGGCAGGGAAAAGGGTACGGCTTGACACTACATCATAACCCAGAAAAGTTTTCTCCTTTGCATCATGGTATATCCGGTGCACAATTTGCACTCCCATCACTATTGACTGCGCAGTCAACACTATTATTTGATTTATTTCTATTAAAAATAACGTTGATCCTTTACACTATTTAAAACCTTTCATTATGTTGCTGATGTCATCAGCCAGGTAGTGATCCTTTCACACAAACACTATCCATCCTGTCATCTAATCTGTATAGCACAACTTTGGCACTTATAGGATAACACAGGCATTATCCTTGCATTTTTTATTTCACAGAGGCAAAACCCATGCACTCATGCAATCACTGAGATACTAACCTGCACTTTTGCAATCACCAGTGCTCTACCCATGTACTCATGTAATCTCTCAGGCACTACTGTTGAACTTATTCATTCACCTCTAATACTACATCTGCACTCATTCATTCAGTGATACACTACCCATGCACTCATCTAATGTCCCAGGCATTTCTGTTGCTATCTTCATTTTACTCAGGCAATACCCAAGTACTCATCTGAGCAACCAAACATTAACCATGCACTAATAAAGTGACTCAGGGACTACCTATATACTCATCCAATCACCCAGACAGTACCCCTGCACTTATGCAATCACCCAAATACTGCCAATGTACTTGTGCAATCACTCAGGCATTATTCTTCCACTCAACCATTCACTGAGGCGCTAACCATGCCCTCATCTATTGACCCATGCATTACCCTTGCACCCATTCTTCCAGTCAGGCATTACCCATGCACTCATCCATTCACTCAGGAACTACCAATGCACTCATCCAATGACCCAGGCATTACTCTTGCACTCATACTTGCACTCACAAGTGACTCAGACATTACCCTTCCACCAAACCTTCCACTCAGGCACTACTCATGCACTTGTAGCAGGGATTCCATTCTCCTATAGAACTGTGCATATAGATTTGGAACCTCAGTGAATTAGGATAGCCCAGAACTCACCTTAGTATCCAAAATCCCCTTACCGAGCTAGCTACAGTGTCTCATTGGTCATAACAAACTCCCAATGTTTAGACAAACCAGAACATGAACTTAGAATACCTCAGGTCACGTGGAACACATAGACACTCTTTTGTTATATAATCATTTCAAACCAGAACGTGGAGTAAATGAGGACACGTGCATATTTGAAATATTTATTTACTAATGCAGGGTTCTCAAACGCAGTATCTTAGATAATACAAGCAAACATATTATAACGAGCAAAGTTATCAGCATAGTTATTAGTCCATAAAAAATGAAAGGTGACAACATGCTAAAATGTTGAAATGAATAGGAGTTAACAACACCTAATTCTCACCCTCCCTAACTAGCATACTATATTATATCTAAGAAGGTCTCTTTGGGCTTTAGCAATGCGACCCCATACCTCAGTCTCTCAGTGGCAGAGGATCACATCATCTTCCACCAGCTCTCTGCATGCGAAGCACAATCAAGTGTGTTAATCTGTTCTTGTGCAGAGCAATATGAAACGCACCTAAAGCCAGATTTGCCAGCAGCTGCATTTATGTTATGTCTAGGGAAGTGCGAAGATCAGACCTTACAATAACACCGTGTTTACTCATTCTTCAAGGCTTCAGCACTCACTGTACAGACACCATTATGCTAAGCAATGTTATCAGAGCAATAGCATATTATTCTCATATAAATCACAACGCTCTTCTAGGCTGAAAGCTAAAGCAACAATTATGTGTCGTGTGCGGAAGCAGCAAAAAGGTAAAATGGCGTTTAAGCATTTAATAAGCTCATGCTAACTTAACATGGTATATAGGTAAACAGTAACTATATGACATCCCTACATGATCGGAGCACGGCCAAGATAAGATAAGATAAGATAAGGCACAGGGCACATCAAGAAGACAGAGTTCAAGAACAATGAGCCAGGTCAAAATATAAAAATTCAAAGAAAAATGCACTTTTAGGTCAATTTAGAAAAAATCGAACTCGTCAACCCAGTTTTTATTTCTGCTCAAGTCAATAGGTCTGGGCAACGAAAAATTCACACATAATTTCCCAAAGATTTTCAAAAATCACTGCAATTAAAGACGGGGCAATTAATCTCTAGTCTAGAAGTCAAATCAGGACCTGACTGAATATGCAAAATATGCAGCAACAGCATCCAGCATGAAGTCACTGTCATCATCCGAAAACAGTTCAGCCATCCAATTCAATAGTGGGAAAGAACATACATGCTCTTCAAGTACCGGAGTCTCTTGCATTATCAGAGGACAACTCAGTGGGTTCTCAATAAAGCTGTGTGCCACGAAATCTTGAGCCGCTGCGAGTATGTTCCAACGACCCATTAGTCCATGCATCGCTGCCATGGCCATAATCCCTCCGCCAAAACAAACCACCTCGTGAGCAACTATGGGACTTATCAGATGATTAAAATCGACATCAGGAGACACCGTCTTGCAGAGACACAAATCAAGGAAGGGCCCAGTCGAAATCGCAGCTCAGGCAATGAAACACAGGCGGAACACAAGTAAAATAGGAAAATCGAAACGATAATCCATATGCCGTGCTTAAAGTCGCAAGCGGCAATGTGCCATTGTATTCAAGCATCCTGTTGCGGAACAGTGCCAGGTGGGGCTGTGCGTCGTGTAATACAGGACGGGCATACATTTTTAATAAAACAAAATATAACCAAAACGCCTGCAACTAGTGCCAGTAAAACAGGAAAGCCACCAAGTAAGCTTGAGAATATGGAATGGAAGAAAGCAGGAATGACTCCAAATATCTTCTCAAATGAAGTCAAAAGTAAGCATGGGCGTAAAATCCATTCCGCTTGTGGAATTTGCGGATTTTCGGTAAATTCGCAATCCGCGAACTCTCGGGAATTTGCCGAAAATCTGAAAATTTGCACGAAGCGGATTTTTTTGCTTGGTGATACAATATTGTGGTGCGCGGCGTTCACTTACCGTCATTCAGCGTTTGCCGAGTTGTTTTTCTCAATATTTTGCGAGTGCTGCGCCATTTTGGATCTTGCTGCGGGATCCCGCGGGAGTTTGGCGACCGCGATTACGTCATCGCGGCTTGCCACCTTGCATAGCGAGAGTTTGTCAACGCGAGTACGCCGTGATCACGTATCGCAGGAGTTCGCAATTGCGAACACGTAGATGCAGCGGGCAGCAACAATCTCGCACTCTGCAATTACAAAATTTGCAATTCTACACAATAAATCCACCAGCAAGCAGCATAAACCTTCTGAAAATGATGATTTTTATCAGAATAACTCCTCAGGTTGACATTTGCCTGCACTTTTTTTTGCAAGGAGTCCATTTTGGTGGGGGGGGGGGAGGAAGGACGTGCCCCACAGTCTCCAACTTCCTGTTCCTGTCCTGCAGGCTCCTCCCAGTGCTTTCTTCATGTGCTGGTCACTTTCATTTGTATCTTGACCTGGAAGGATTACTTTTTGTGGATGCTGCTGGATATTTGGATTTGAGGCCTTTTTGACTTTCTTTGGATCACTTTTGGATTAGAAATTTCACAAGTAAGTTTGTTTGGGGCATTACAGTTGCTGCAACTACAATTTTGGAATTTTCGATTTTTGGGCTGTTGTTGGGGCCTTTTGCCCAGGGGTAGTGAGTGGTGCATGGACTGAGTCTTTCCGGGGGGGTCTCTTTAATGTAAACATCATGGAGGGCATGGATGGCATGGGATTGTGCTGATTTTTATGTGTGTTTCGATGTTTTTGGCTGCTGTTGGGGCCTTTTGCCCAGGGCTAGTGAGTGGTGCATGGACTGAGTCTTTATGTGGGGTCTTTTTATAATGTAAACATCATGGAGGGCATGGATGGCATGGGATTGTGCTGATATTTGTGTGTTTTTCGATTTTTTGGGCTGCTGTTGGGGCCTTTTGCCCAGGGGTAGTGAGTGGTGCATGGGCCTAGTCTTTCTGTCGGGTGTCTTGAATTTAAACATCATTGAGGGCATGGACGGCATGGGATTGTGCTGATTTTTGTGTGCTTTTCGATTTATTTGGCTGCTGGTGGGGCCTTTTGCCCAGGGGTAGTGAGTGGTGCATGGACTGAGTCTTTCTGTGGGGTCTCTTTAATGTAATCATCATGGAGGGCATGGATGGCATGGGATTGTCTGATTTTTGTGTGTTTTTCGATTTTTTTGGGGTGTTGATGATGGGGACTGGCCATGTGGGTGGGGGCCATTTTGAGTGCTGGTACAGGCAGGCCATGTGCTGGGGGGAAAGGGGCCATTTTGAATCCAGGCAGTGTTCTCAGGCCAGCACCCATTTTGCCTAGCTTTCATCCATTATGCCCAGGGATAGTGAGTGGTGCATGGGCCTAGTCTTTCTGTGGGGTGTCTTGAATTTAAACATCATGAGGGCATGGATGGCATGGGATTGTGCTGATTTTTGTGTGTTTTTCGATTTTTTTGGCTGCTGTTGGGGCCTTTTGCCCAGGGCTAGTGAGTGGTGCATGGGCCTAGTCTTTCTGTTGGGTGTCTTGAATTTAAACATCATTGAGGGCATGGATGGCATGGGATTGTGCTGATTTTTGTGTGTTTTTTGATTTTTTGGGCTGCTGGTGGGGCCTTTTGCCCAGGGATAGAGTGGTGCATGGACTGAGTCGTTCTGTGGGGTCTCTTTAATGTAAACATCATGGAGGGCATGGATGGCATGGGATTGTGCTGATTTTTGTGTGTTTTTCAACTTTTTTGGCTGCTGTTGGGGACTGGCCATGTGGGTGGGGGCCATTTTGAGTGCTGGTACAGACAGGCCCTGGCCATGTCCTGGGGACAAGAGGCCATTTTGAAGGCAGGCAGTGTTCTCAGGCCTGCACCCATTTTGCCTACCTTTCATCCTTTATGCCCAGGGGTAGTGAGTTGTGCATGGGCCTAGTCTTTCTGTGGAGTGTCTTGAATTTAAACATCATTGAGGGCATGGATGGCATGGGATTGTGCTGATTTTTATGTTTTTTTCGACTTTTTGGGGTGTATAACTGATGTTCCTCTGTCTTCCATTGCTTTTAGGTGCACAAGACTCAAGAGAACCACCAGTGCCAGGAAGAAGTCCTGCAGCAGTGTGTGTGTGCAGCATAACGTCAAACGACGTCACGTCTGGCCACAGACAAGACAGACAACTCTGCAACTCGTGCAACTGCAGCCTGCTGTTCTGACCTCTGAAGAAGATGGCCCCAAAAAAAGTTCCCCGTAGCTCCTCTAGCAAGAAAGTTGCCAGTAAGGAGTAGAAAAAGCAAGTTACCAGGGAGACTGGTGTGCCGCCCGCCACATTTTTTGGGAATAAAAAAGAAAAGTACGCCTGCAGCAGCAGCGGGATCTGCTGGGGACCAAGCTGGGAGCAGCACCCCCGCTCCATTGGGCTCAGTGCCACCACCACCACGCCAACTTAAGTCCAAGCCCTTGAGTGCTGCAGAGGCAGCCAGTCTAGTTGTTCAATCACCATCGACCAGTGATGTTGGCGCATCGCAAGAAAGTAGCAGCAATATCCCTCAATCAACACAGGTTGTTGTAACTCATCTGACGAGTGTTCAACAACCACAGCCGCAACAACAACCACATGTGCAAGTACAAGCCCAAGTACATGTGGAAGGAGAGGCAGCGCAAGGAGATGCGCAAGCAGAGGTGCATGGAGGGGCACAAGTGCCCACAATAGTTGTTCCTCCCGAAGTAAGGGGAACATCAGGAAATCGACATTCAAGCCCAGGTATCATTTGAGGAAGCCACTCCTCCTGATCATTCATTGTCTTCCACATCCCCAGCAAGGAAAAGATCAAGGATGGTGTCTACATCTTCTTCAAGCCCACCTCCTTCTAATGATATGGATCAAACTTGGGAATCACCACTGCCGTCTGAGAGTGAGGCACACCATGATCTGACAAAGGTAGCTAAGCGTAAAAGGAAGGTCCCCGAAACTCTCGTACTTATGGAGTGTAGTGCTGAAGAAGAAGTGGCGTCTACTACTCCTGCTGATGAAGACTCTCACGACGACGAGGCAATCATCATACACGCCACTCCAGCCTCAGCGGGCATCCAGCAAACAGACATTTTGACCCTAGCCCGAAAAGCTGCTGAGCGTGATGTTGTCGACGAGGAGGTTAACTAGTACACGACCACCTACCGCTTCCATATTTCTTTCTCGCCAGAAGTGACCTCCATCCACCTCGACCTCAATTAGTGGTGGTGCAAGTGCACAACGTAGTAAAGTTCGGCAACACACATCCTCCACTTCATCTGGCATTAGCAGCATGTCCACCAGTATCGCCTCATCCGCCCCCCACAGACATTTCAAGTCCGCAGTTTGGGACTTCTTTAGTGTTTGCCCAAAAAGGGAAAACATAGCCATTTGTAGCATTTGTAAGCTTGCAGTTAGTCGTAGTAAGTTTGGTACCAACTATGGTACCGGAGGCCAGAGAGGTCATCTTGAGAGACAGCACACCGTCCAATGGCATGCGCACCTAAAGGAGATCAAGGAAGCCCGAATTGGAAGTCAACAAACTGTATACGTTGATGTTTCATCTGATGATGACTAGGAGGACGAAGCGTCAAACACTTCACTTACACCCAGTACCCCTGTCAGCAGCACACCCCCTGTGAGCCACACCATCAGCCTAATTCATGAAGCTGAATTCGGCTCGCAAAGGGCCAGATTCTGAGAATCTGGCCCTTTGCAAGTGAGATTTTTGCATTTGGGATTCATCATCCCAAATGCAAAAATCGGTAATTGCGTTTTCGCAAATTTGGAATGGATTACATTTAAGGAATCTCTATTTGAGATTCCTTAAATGCAATTCATCATCCATTTAAAAATTGCGAAGTTGCAATTTCGGGCCGCTATTTACCGCGAGGTCAAACCTCGTGGTAAATAGCGATAACTCCGAAAAATGCTTTTAAAAGCATTTTTCTGAGTTGCATGTTGCACACACACATGTCCTTTGGACATGTGTGTGCGCAACCCCTGTTCATATTAGCATTTAAGGGGTGCTACAGGGTGTCCTTTGGACACCCCTGGCACCCTTTCAATCGCTATCTTGTTTGCGATTAGCTAATTGCTAATCGCAAATAAGGAATACTCCCCATTCATTCCTATGGGACTTTTGGCCCATAGGAATGAATGGGGAGTTATTCCTTATTTGCGATTAGCAATTTGCTAATCGCAAATAAGGAATTAGTAGGAATCGCATTTTCTTTGCATATTCCTACATGAATCCCGTTTTGCGAGTCCTTAATAGCGATTCGCTATGAATCGCTATTAGGGGCTCGCAAAACGGGAGTATGATGAATCAGGCTGTAAGAGTGTGGGAGAGAGTGAGACACCAATGCGAAAAAGTTCATCATCACCGAGCGTAACTGGGTCGAAGAAGTCATCATCATCATCCCGTAAAATCATGGTCGAGCCCACCATTAGAAGCATGTTGTTTTCAGAAGCCCCATTTGATCGCAACCTCCCACTGACGCGTCTGTATAACACTAAGCTGGCTAAAATGCTAGCTCTCTGGACCTTCTCCCTTTTTCTTTTGTGGAAGGGGTTGGTTTTCTAGAATTAGTGGCAACGCTCAGCCCTAAATGGAAGGTTCCTAGCCGGTTCTATTTTGCCAGAGTTGCGGTTCCAGCACTACATGAAGATGTGCTGGAGGTGATTGGGGCAGCTTTGCAGAAGAGTGCTGTTCACACTATACATCTGACAACAGACATGTGGACCAGGCACTGATTACATGTGCATCACTGCACACTGGGTATCTTTTTCAGGAGTTACAGCAAAGCTAAGGGCAGATGTTGACGTTTTTAAAGCTGCTCGGAAACATGCAACACTAGCTATGTTTGGCATGGAGACAAGTCATACAGGAGAAAACATTTTGAAGGAGTTTAACACAAAGGTCTTTCAATGGCTGTCCCCAAAAAAACGCAAGATTGGTTATGTTTCCACGGATAATGGCGCCAATGTAGTTAAGGCCATGGAGCTGGGTAAATATTTGTTTGGCACACTGTATAAACCAGGTTGTTAAAAAATTCTTGAGTGAAGAAAGTCCAGTGTGCGAGTTAGTGACCACCTGCCGAAGAATGTGCACACATTTCAGCCATTCTTTTAAGGCCCAGAAGCATCTGAGGGGCCTGCTACATGAACGTCGAATGCCAGTGAAAGCACTCATCCAGGAGGTGCCAACACGTTGGAACTTAACCTTCTACATGCTTGAGCGTCTGTATGAGCAGTTTACGGTATTCGATCAGTATTTCTTAACACTGGGTACAGCTATGAAGGACCTGAGGCTAGATGCATCGCAATGGGAGCTAGTTAAAAGCCTGACAGACATGCTTCGTCCTTTTGAGGTCTTCACGCGTGCAGTCAGCAGGGAGGACTGTAATTTGAGAAAAGCTATCCCATTGTTGCACATGCTAGAGCACCAACTGAAGGCGGTGTCTTCTATGTTTGAAAAAGATGAAGAAAAGCAAGAAGCTTTTGTTTTGGCGGAGAACGTATTACCGCGCCTACTTGGCTATGAACGTATTCAAATGATCCACTCAGAACAGCATTACATTTGTGCTACTATTCTGGATCCACGCTACAAAAAGGCACTGGCAGGTAGAGCATTCTTTGCTTTTGGTGACGCACAAGTTTTAATGTACAAACATTGGCTAGCTGTGTCAGCCATGATGATTGAAAGTGAACAGCAGAAAATTGAAGGAAGAGGCAGTACATCAGCATCAGCAGGCCATCCCCAGTCAAAAGAATCCACTTCTGCACCTGTGGCAGTGGCAGAAGTGACCTCTCAGTCGTTAAAGACACCGGCAACCGGATCATCTGCACCAGACACAACAGTAACATTGGGTGAAGAAGAGGATTGGCTAACTCAGCTTGGGTTTGCTTCTCAAAAGGTCCCAGCAAAAAGTAAGCAAAGTGGAGGAACCGTGGAGAACCTTGAGTCGATGGTGCAGGACTATCTGAATGACTCAACAGAGGTCTATGTTCATTATGACCCATTGGCGTATTGGCATAGGAAAAAAGAATTGTGGCCAGAGATCTCCAACCTGGCTATAAACTACTTGTTTTGCCCACTCGCAAGCATGTCTTCTGAGCGTGTTTTTAGTGCTGCTGGCGGCATTGTAACTTGCAAAAGGACCCGCCTCTCGTCCAAAAATATGGAGAGGTTAACAATGATCAAGATGAATCAGCACCTCATACCACCAGATTACAAAGTACGAGAATACACGCTGGAAGAAGACGAGGAGGACAGCAACTTAGATGAGGGAATTTCTTCTCTGTTAGGTGACCTACTCCTGCCTGAATTCGCAGAGTATGAGGACGAACTCTTATTCCCTGACACAGAGCCCTGAAAATGAGCCAATGAATCAATAACTTTCTTTTTCGTCCTTATTCACTTTTATTCCTGTGTGTCTGTCTTTCTTTGTTTTGCACAGTCAATATAAATAAAAACTTTAATCACCTAATCACAAAAACAAGCCCATCAGCAGAACTGTCTTCACTTATTTGCTTATTGATTTGAAGGTGCCGCAGTCTGCATTCCTCAGGTTCACAAGTTCACAAGAACATGCTCCTCTATCCTCCCCCTCCAGACTCCTATTTCCCTCAAAGCAGAGGGCTGGATTACGCCCAATGAAGAAAGACTCTGCACTTGTGGGGGTGTTCTACTTCTTTGAGGGTGAGTTGGCGGGTCTTGGGGCATTGCTGGGAAGGTTTAATACCGGATAAAACTGGTTTGGACAAAATCAGACTTGAAAACATTTTGCCTTTTTGCTCACTATCATGTTTTCTGGGGCCTGTTTGGGGGACTTCCTGGTGTTTGTGGGTGGGTTTCGGGGTCTGGGAGCACTGCTGGCACAGTCTAATGTTGATTGCATTTGTTTTCTAGGACATCCATGGTGGAAAAGTGGAGTCATGACCTAGCTGCACAGCGCGTTTGGACAGAAGGCCGAAAAATATTGAAAGTATGAGATTTTCCATTTTTGCTTTTTGCCTGTTTGGGGGTGTTGTTCTTTTTTGAGGGTGGGTTGGCGGGTCTTGGGGCATTTCTGGGAAGGTCTAATACCGGATAAAACTGGTTTAGACCAAATCCATGAGGAAAAAGTTTTTGATTTTTCTGACATTTCACTCAATTTAGCGTTTTCGGGGGCCTGTTTGGGGGACTTCCTGGTGTTTGTGGGTGGGTTTCGGGGTTTGGGAGCACTGCTGGGTATGGATACTTTTGATTGCAAGAGGTTTGAAGCAAATCCATGGTGGCAGAGGGGAGGTAGGGTCTAGCTGCAGAGCGCGCGCGGAGTGATTTTGGAAATTGCCCTGAAAATTATTAAGTCCCCATTTTTGTACTTTTGCTTTTTGGCTGTTTGGGGGTCTTCTACTTGTTTTTGCCTGGGCTGATGGCTCTGTGGCCATTGCTGGAAGATCTAATACCGGATAAAACTGGTTTGGACCAAATCCATGAGGAAAAGGTTTTTGCTTTTTCTGACATTTCGCTCAATTTAGCATTTTCGGTGCCCTGTTTGGGGGGCTTCCTGGTGTTTGTGGGTGGGTTTCGGGATCTGGGAGCACTGCTGGGTATGGATACTTTTGATTGCAAGAGGTTTGAAGCAAATCCATGGTGGCAGAGGGGAGGTAGGGCCTAGCTGCAGAGCGCGCGCGGAGTGATTTTGGAAATTGCCCTGAAAATGACTAAGTGCCCATTTTTTAAGTTTTGCTTTTTGGCTGTTTGAGGGTCTTCTACTTGTTTTCTCCTGGGTTGACGGCTCTGGGGCCATTGCTGGGAAGGTCTAATACCGGATAAAAGTGGTTTGGACCAAATCGGAGGCGAAATTCTTTTTGCGTTTTTGCTGACTTGCTTGTCTTTGAGGTGCTCTTTGGGGTGGTTCCGGGTGTTTGTGGGTGGGTTTTGGGGTCTGGGAACACTGGTGGCACAGTCTTATTTTGATTGCATTCGCTTTTCAGGAAATCCATGGTGGAAAACGGGAGTTATGGCCTAGCTGCACAGCGCGTTTGGACAGAATTGAAAGAAGTCCGAAAAATATTGTAAGTATGAGATTTTCCATTTTTGCTTTTTGGCTGTTTGGGGATGTTGTGCTTTTTTGCGGGTGGGTTGGCGGGTCTTGGGGCATTGCTTGGAAGGTCTAATACCAGATAAAAGTGGTTTGGAGAAAATCCATGCGGAAAAGCCTTTTGGCACTTTTTGTAACTTAGGGTTTGTTAGGGTTAGCACTAGCAGCAGGATTGCATGTGTTTCGGGGTGTTCTAGATTTTTCCAACTGAGTTCTGGGGTCTTAGAGCACTCGTGGGAATGTGTAAATTTGGTTGCAAGTGATTTGAAGAAAATCCATGGTGGGAAAGGGGGGATTTGGCATAGTTAACACCTTGGCTGCTAGGCGTTTTCCCCCCCCTGTGCTGACTTTTCATTTACTCCATGCTTCATGATGAGCTGAGCTCGTCATCAGCACAGCTCAACTGTGCATCATGACGAGCTGAGCTCGTCATGAGCATCGAAAGGGTTAAAGAAAGCGTTTGCCACTATTCATAACTTAGGGCTCGTTAGCAGTATTTGTATTGCATGTGTTTGGGCGGGGGGCTGTTTGTGGGGGGGGTTTGCGAGTCTTGGAGCGATGCTGGGTATGGATACTTTTGCTTGCTTGCAAGTGGTTTGAATACAATCCGCGTTGGGTAAGGGGGGATTTGGGCCTACTTTTACTTTCAAAGTACGTTTTGTCACCAGTTTTCTACTAGGCCTCATTTTTTGAGATCTGATTAGGGGTCTTCTACATTTTTGCGACTGGCTTTAGTAAGGGTCTGGGAGCACTGCTGGGAAGGTCTAATTTTGTTCTAAAACACAGTTTACAGTACACCTAGCTTGATGGGAAAGATCCGCTAAATTAATTTGCCCATACTTATTTATCCTTCTAAAGGAGACTCAGACAGAGTACGCACTTTTAAAAATATTGTACTGTCTATTAGGAAACTCAAAGTGTGACTTTTTGCACTACACAGCGTACATATCTCATATTTATTTGTCAGTGGTGTTCTAATATCACTTCCTGTTTTTCCATCAATAATTATAGGCCGGGTTTCAGTCTGTGCAATGGGAAAAAAAGGATGAAGTCAGGCTTCACATTAGCGAGTCACAATTCAGCATCTGCCAGGCAGGCAGTGGACAGGGTGTCTTCTGGTCACCAACATTGATGGACGGAGCGTCAGCTGGAATGGAGGAGTCCCGCTAATAAGAGGAATGGTTTGATGCATGCAACTTACCAAATTCAACAAGACAACTACAACAACATACAGGTACAGTATCCGTTCTATTCTAATTATCTTTTAAGTAATGTTATTGCTGTGAACTTCTATGAGTGTGACTCTGCATTTCTTTGATCTCTGCTTCTAAATTCATCCCTACAGCCATTCTATAGGTTTTACTTCTGCTATTTTTTAAACCTAATTTAATGTAAGAAGTGTTTCTCTGAGTGCAGAGATAGGCAAGTGAAAACACATAATTATTACTGCAGCCCTTTACTGTCGCATTCTTTCATTCACGGTTTTCGAAAGTACTACTTACTTTTCAGTAACCATGCATGCAGTAGTGCATGCACTTCCTTTATGTCACTTAAAAGATTTATGGTTAGCTTTGTACCCAAAGATTTCTTTATCTTCAATTATTGTTTGTCCATGCTGTGCTTTTTTTTCTTCTCTCAAAAAAACTTTCCCAAAATCCCCCATTCCCATCCATTTTCCAAACCCTAACCCTCTTCCCCCGGGCTGTGTGGTTTTGATTAATGTGTGACTAAATGACAGCAATAATTCCACACACTTGCTGGGGAGGATAAGGTCATAGCAACAGGCTGGTGAATGAATCCGAGGATATATTCTATTCTTACTCAGCTTGACACTCAGTCACTATTGGCAAATGAAAGCAGATGTTCATGTGCGCCATCAACTTGATTGGTCATCAAGAACATCCTCCTCCTAGACGTGGCAAATTATTACGCTGCTGTGTTCTTCACCTTCGGTACTATTTCTTGTAGTAGTAGCCAATGTCAAAGAAATTCAGCGCAAGTACTAGTTATACTTTCAATACTTTACCATTTGTTAGGCCACATTGTGACACTGTTCTAGTGTACTGTCACCTGCTATATTCTCTATCGCACCATTCTAATGCTACGGTAAGGACAAACAAGGTTTCATTTTCTTTTTTTTCAGATCCTGCAACTGCCACTGTGTAACACCACTAGTACCAACGCAATGATGACATTTCATCCGCCAAGGATTGCCAACCTTAATCGCCATTTGCCATGCAGCCAGCCCTGTGCCTAGCCCTATTTCCAAACACAAATTACAGGTAAGACAAGCATTTGGGGGGAGGAAGTACAATGGAGTATTAGGAGAGACGAGAGACTGACGCTAGTACTAGTAAAGTCCTAGGACTATTGAATTCACTTACTCTGTGAGAGGCACTTAGTTTTGAAAACATTTGGGCAATTAATTACACAACTTGAATCAAGATGCCACTTAAGTTTCAGGAAAACAAACTTACTGTTAAACACCCACCCACCAGCCTCAAAAGCAGTAAAAAAAAACACGTATGCTACGATAAAGTTTAAAGTATATTTATATCCCTTACAAAAATAATCTCCCGCAAGACCCAACCCACCCCCACTCCCTAACCCCAACGAATGTCCGTGAAAAGTAAAAAAAAAACAACTCCCAATTCCCACCCCCCAGAAGTCTTTAAAAAACGGGCAAGGGACAGTCTCCTCCTACTGATGGCTGCTGCTGTTGACTTTCCGGGCCAGGTCGGAATGCTCCTTGCGGAGGGTCTCGAGCAGGGTTTTGGTCTTGAGGAGCTCCTTCTCGAGGTAGGACACCCTGAGGGAAAGGCGGTGCATCCGTTTTTTGCAACTGCTGTGGGGGGCAGCTGATTTCTTTGCTGCTCGGCGGTGGCGGGTGGCTGCGGTACCGCTGGAGACCTGCTGCGCTGACTGGGTGACCCAGGGAGCGCGGAGGAGGATGCAGCTGTGCCGGTAGATGTTGTTGTAGACTGCGTGTCCTCCTCCTCCTGGGCCACCAGCCGCCGATATTCAGCGACAGTGGCCACCAGCCTCCGTTGCCGGGCCCATCTAGCCAGCTCCTTCCGGGTTGCTTTGGAAGGAGCATTTATATGAAGAAAGAAAGACATAGTCTGTAACCAATGCTCTTTAAGATTAACACAAAATGATTCAGCAGAAAGTTGTGTCACAGTAGAACTAGCAACTTGCAAGTGCAGTGCATAACTATTGTGGCCAGTATCTATCTAACCTCCCAGTCTTCACCCTTGCTCTAACATTAGTGGGAGTTTAAGGAATCAATTCTACGGGCACTATGGACTCACTCCATTAGAGTTGACTATGACAGTACACCAGTCTTATTCTTCTTCTCTCTTGTTTAGCACAATTGGTACGTTAACTTCTGCAAGCCGGCAAAATGCCAGCGCAGTCAACTTGCACCCGAGAAAAACAGACGCCCGCCATGATGAGTGAGACAGACTTGCGTTACTGTACCAGTCCAGTACATGCAGGTGGTGATGCTCTTACTTTTCTATTACGGGTGGCACTGAGAATACTCTGTTACAAGGGCTACTGCTTAATTAATTTAACTTTCACCCTACAGTGCCAATGAATACTAGAAAAGGAAAATGAAGAACATAAATAATCTGATTATCTATCACTGCACATGGTATGTATTTGCTTACATATGGGATGACCTTAGGTGCTTTGCTTTTTATTGAGTGAACAGTGATACATCCACACATGAATGACCGAGTTCTACTAAACTTATTAACAGAGGTAGTGAGTGGCCATCGTAATAGCCGGATATATGCTGTGCTTGCAATACAAACTACTGCTACTATTCATGGTAGTATTCGGACAAAATTACAACTTCTTTTCCTTGCCTTTCCTACACTGGGACGGACGTGCGGGTGCGGTGTTACATGCTCTTCAAAGTAACACTTAGTTCATCCAGTGACCGTCTACTCTCTCTAGATACACATATGCATTCTAAGAGTCAGATAGTACCATGATCCAGGCATCCATCCATTCAAACTATGGGGCAGATTAGGATTGTGGATATCCCGCATCCTCCGGGCCGGCGGAATCCACCGCCGGCCCGGAAGCATGTGGGAAATCCGCAGCGGACTGAAAAAGACCCCCGCCAGATTAGGATGGCTGGGGGATCGTTTTTCAGTCCGCAGCTTTTCCGCCGCGGTCGCCTCCCGTCCGCGGTGGAAAACCACTACCATGACTGGCGGTGTCTATCAGACACCGCCAGCCATATTAGGATGTCTGGAGGAACATGCCTTTACTCTGCGGCATTTCCGCCGTGCAAAGGCACATGGATTTTTGTTTGGGGGCCCGTTGCAGGCCCCCAAGGGTGAAGGAGGGGTGGGGGTGCACATGGGGGGTACCTATGGTAAAAATAGAAGATGGTGTGGCACACCCAAATTTTCTGATGCAAATTCAAACAAAGTAATCTTTAGAGAACTTAGTGTGTTGTTTTTGGGCGCCTCAGGAATGGTCTCTTATGGCTAGAGAGAGACTCGAATATTGGAAACAAGTGGCAAGGGAGCGTGGGAAATTCCCACACTGAATCCTGTGGTGCTCCTATGGAGGTAACTACCACAGTTTGTTCAAAAGTAATGAAATTCAACAATCCGATCAGTTCGTCGGTAACCACAGAACGCTACCACGCTGCATCTAGAACGTTTTGGATTAAACCATTCCCCTGATGAAGGGACCCAGGTCCCGAAATGCATAGGGATATTGGCATTTCAAAACGTGCATGTTAAATGATTTGAATCAAACTCTACAGTCTATATGAATATCAATATAAGACTTTATGGATTAAAACTATGACGAACTGATCGGATTGTTGAATTTCATTACTTTTGAACAAACTGAGGTAATTACCTCCATAGGAGCACCACTGGATTCAGTGTGGGAATTTCCCACGCTCCCTTGCCACTGGGTACCTATGGTATCCACCTGCATTTGCCTGCACAAAGCAGCAGGCACCACCCGGTGCCTGCCGCTTTGTGCAAGCAAATGCACAACTTACATTTTTATCATTGCGGCGGGTGCTGCTTCAAGCATCACCCGCCGCAATGATAAAAATAGAGGATGTGACCGCCAGGGTGGCGGTCACATCCTAATTACCACGGAGGGACCGCCACTGCCCCTGCGGACGGTCCCTCCTACTCTATGGTGGCGGACGGACTCAGGTCCGTCCGCCATAATAATAGGCCCCTAAATGTCAATCATTCTTCTTCATATCTCTCATCTGGACAAACCTTACGTTTTCTCACGGGGAGCAGCACACTATGCAGTCTGCAATCTCAATAAGTAAGGAATATAAGAGCTTACCACTGCCCGCCTCTACCGTGGCAACCCGCACAGCAGTTTGGTCCGGCACTTGCACCACCTCCTCCCCAGAGCTTTCCTCCTCCACCTTCCCGCTGGGCCCAGCACCAGATGTTCCACCTACAAAGTACATTTAAGAATGTTAGATGTCATAGACATACACCACTCACTAGTATTTTGTCTAGGAATGAAGAAATGTGAATACAGAAACCAATCTAATAATTTGTGACCGTCTACTCTAAAGTAAAAATGTCCCTTTTTCCAGGGAAGGGTGTTGTCTTGCTGCACTTTTTGGCACAACTGATGAATGCTTGCTTTTTAACACGCACCATTTTTCTCATAACAGACAGAAGCTTCACTTCTAAGAACAAATCATCATAACTAGGACGAAGGGACCAATGATTCAGCACCAAAAAGAAAAATGAAAGTTCAAACCAGGTGAGGGCTCGGCTCGCCCACAACAAATGTGTGAAATAAAAAATCACTATAAGCACTTTTTCCATTTTTAATCAACCGTTTATGTTTTATGACAAGCTTGATTTTAATAAATATTTTTACTTTTAATAAAGCTTTAAAACTTAAATAGACTCTGTGGTTTTTGGTCATGAGTGAATGAGCAAAAGGTTTTGCAATTTGCAAGCATGAGTCCGTGCCTCTGACACTTCTGGACTCTACCTCCGTACTCTTGTCCTGCGTTGGATAATCATCATTGGGGATCAATCATCGATGAATTCGGGAGCTAAATGACTCTGCCACACTATCTAGTCAGTAAGGAGATTGGGGGTTCTTCAAAGTCTGATATCACTGAGGTATGTGGAAAGTCTACCTGCGCCTATTATAATTGATAAACAATGCACTATTTAGTGTCCATCGTTCTGTTTGTGCAGATTTGTCCCTGCAACAGTAGTAGTGTGGATTGTCCTCCTATCCAAACCAAAAGTAAAGTAGTATCTTATTCTTTCTTGGTGGTCATTCACCTTTTTATTGTTGGTAATTGTCAAAGCATAAACATTTAGAAGACTTGAAAAGACATTATGGACAATCCCACAGGACTGCACTCAGTGCATAGAGCTGTTGCTGACTAGAATGGGAGTTTCGTTTTACACCTTTTGCCAAATGTGCAATCTTAGTTAGCTACACAGACAGACTAATAAGAATAATCTAGTAATACCACAGGGAGTCATAGTCGAGGCAGGATAAGAATTTAGATACAGTCTACAAGAAGATCAAAGATGATTTAGAAAAAATCGAATGAAGAACGCTAGGAAAAAATAGGTACTCTATATTAAAATTAACTTACCCGGGCCAGCAAAGGAGCCCTCGCCTGACCGATCCTGGCCTTGTTCAGCAGCAGCAGCAGCCTCCTCCAATGCCCTCTTGCCCCTGGGGGGAGCTGATGTACAACATGAAAGAAAGAAAGACCAGAAAACATGGATGATATTTGTCAACCAAATCAAACATTTCAAAAGAACAATAACAAAATATTTTGGTGAAATAGCAAATAGACAACTATTACACGGGATATATTGACCTATCTCATGTGGTCTACTACGATATTAGTATTGCTTGATTTGCGGACCGTCAACTTGGAAAGTTATGTAACTCACTAAACAAACTACTAAAAAGGTTCGCCTAGGACTGGCAGGCAGCAGTCCACAGCACGCGAAGTGACAGACAGAGTCCATCGTGATTGCAGATCAGCGACAACACTAAAAAGTTTCCTACTACATTAACCAGTCATTAAAATACTCAAACTATCAATCCACCACCACTATTTCTTCTTATTGCCAGGTGTACAAAGGAAGGACTGGACTTGAGTCTGTAGGGGCAGATTTACAAGCCCCTTGCGGCTCTTTTGCTCCATTGTTGTGTGACTTTTGTGAGGCAGAACAAAAGAGGCACCATGGTGCGGCGCATATTAACAACGTGACGCATATGGGAGATGCATCATGTTGTAAAGCCCTGCGCCATCAGGGAGCGTTCCGGCGCAAGGGGGGCGTTCCTGCGCAGGAACGCATCCTAAAAGTGGCTGAGGGAAATCTACAAGATTTCAATCAGTCACTTTTAGGACAATGATGCGTGACTCAAACCCTGCGCCTGCTTGAAGCAGACACATGGCTTGACGCAGCATTGGGGAGATAGGGCACCCCAGAGCATTGCTGGAGCTGCGCCATCGTTGCGACACAACTCCAGCAATGCGCCGCCTTTACAGCACAGATGCGTAACGCTTCAGTGACATTTTGGGCCCATGGTGCGCCGCACTGTAAATACCGCGCACCATGGGTGGAGGTGGTGGCGTGGCGCACAATTACTGGCGCATCCCTGCTACTTTGCAGGGATGTGCCGGTAATTAAAAATCTGACCCTCAGTGTCTAGCATTACGCAGTTCTTTAAACTACACTCATACATAATTTCTCAGGCCATTGAAATGAACACAAAATCGAAAACAAATAAGCATAGTAGCAACGCTACTGAGAAGGAGAGCAGTGCACCTGAAATGCACAGAAGATTTTGAAATATAATTTACCTACAATGTAATCAGCATCATTATTGCTCTTGGTAAAAAACAAAAAATTGCAATATAATAACACACAGAGCAGGAGAAAACAGAGTAGTGAAGAAATAGCTACTACTAGTCACCAAACCCGAGGATCTCAAGGCCGAGCAGGTCAATCAAGTCGCGTTCCCGGTCCAGGAGATCCGTCCAACGGTGGGTGGCCTGGTTGTAGGTGCGCCGGACCCGAGAGTGTTTGTACATGGCCGAGCACACCTTCTCCCACCGCTTCGGCGCTCCCGGATCCCGTACCCGCTAGCGATCTTGCCGCCTCTCATGATGGTCCTGGGGAGGCGGCGCTGAACATAAAAAACTAGTGCGGCCACCTCCTCCGCGCTGAAGATCTCCCGGTCTGTGACCTGCTCCCCCCTCAAACGCACACACGGGAGCCGGGCACGGGGTGCGGAACTCTTCCCCTTCTCAGGATGCTTCCCGGCTCCCTTTACCATGGTCTGGGCAGAAAGGAAGGTAAATAATAAAGAAGAAATAGAATAGGGAAGAAGAAAAGAGAAGAGTTTAAAAAAGTAGTTTAAAATTAACCAAAAGTAGCAGAAAACACAAAAATATAGAGCTAGAAAAATAGAGGGATAGATAATAGGTAAAATAGATTAAAAAAAAAACTTCAAACAAGCAAAGGATGGCAGAGATTCAGAGAGGATACAGAAAGCATGCCCAGAACCATAGCAATGAATGAGAAACAAGATGGCCGCGCCCGTTCACGACCGCGTGGGTAAGTTTGCGCGAGATTTTCCTCGGGATCACACGCGAACTTGTACTAGCGAGCCGCACACTTTGCGAGATTACACATCGCGCCCGGAAACGGAAATACGTAATGCAAACAAGATGGCCGTGCCCGTGAATGACCGTGAGGGTAACTTCGCGCCGTTGCACTACAAGCAGCTTGCTAAAACGCACAAAACCTTGCGAACTAACACGCCGCAAAAAAACAAATCGCATATTCGCACGAATTCACGGCTTCCGAATTCGATCTCGCACAAATTCGCGCCCTGCGAATCCCGCGAAATTGCAGAAAAACGAGTTTTGCAAAACTGAAAGCACTCAGCAGGTGCAAAAGTTCAAACTCATCATTAGTAACCATTCCCTGTAGTGCTTCCTGAGGGGCCCCTCCAGAGTTCAGTTGCCTACTTGCAGCTATTCTATGACCCTGCTCTGACCCTCACAGCAGGCTCATAGAATAGCTACAAGTAGGCCACAAAGGTCCTGTGAAAAAAAATTGCACTGCAACAGAAAGCAAATTACAGATAAGGAAGCAGGTGCCAGACTGGATGTTTAAATTCAGTGACACATTAATCAACCCCAAATTAATTCATGTCAGTTGAAGCAGGGCAGGTGTGCTTGCTTTTCACCCCCATAATCTACAGTGATGAACCAGAGGGTGGCAGTGATGTACCAGAGGGTGGCATGGGTGAACCAGAGGGTGGCAGTGGTGAAACAGAGGGTGCTGTGAACCTGTGATGATGAACCAGACGTAGAAACAACATAGTCGCAGCCGTTGCGAGCCGACAAGTAAGTTCGCAATTGCGAACTGGTACAAAACCCTTGCGAACTGGCAGAAACCCTTGTGAACACAAAAAAAATAAAAAATCCGCAAATTCGCGAGAGTTCGCGGATTTTCCGGATTGCGAATTCGCAAATACGCAAATTCGCAAACCGCAAATTCGCAAAATGTGCCCATGCTTAGTCAAAAGACCACTGCTAACTATTTTAAAAAAATGTGCAAGGCCAGAAGTGGAGGACGCATTAAAGATGGAATGTATCAATTCGCTGAAATGCAATGGTAAGTCAGTATTCAAAAGGGCCTGCACCTCTGTGCGGGTGTTAGCGATGTGAAGGACAAATGTTTCACGAGTTGAACTCAGGGCCACTTGTTTTTGAGACAAAAGGGCTCTTATTCTACTCATTCCCTTGAACTCTGCTTTCAAGGTTGGGATTCGCGGCCAGATGGAAACATCTGAATTCCCATGTGGAGGAGGATACAGAACGTTTTTGCAACACACCACAGGTTCAGATACAGTTATCACATAAGCGATGGCTCGAATTAACCCACAACAATCTTCATTATTCAAAAGTAAATAACTCCCGTTCGCCAGTAAAGTGAAAGTTGGGACAATTGCGGGAACCGGAGTACCATTTAAAACACAGGCTAAAATTGGACTATCCTGATTACAGAAACCATGTAATTGGATATGTCTACACAATAATGAGTGATCTGACGTGTCGGTGCATTCTTCACCTTTTAAATAGACCTCCTGCCCATCTTTAAGACATCTATATGTAAATGGGAGGGACCAGGCCTCGTGCAAAAATGCAATACCAATGGGTTCATATCGGCATATAGCAATATATCGCATACAATTTGTAAATTTAAATAAGGCAAATGGGAGCGTGATTAAGCCGTGGATAAGCCATGTTGAAGCAGCGACTTCTGCCACAGAAAACGGTAAGGACTCCAGCCTCTCAATGTGCAGTATAGAAAAAGATGCATCCCTCCTTGAAAGTAAACGTTGCTTTTCATTCAAATTAAAAGGGGCAAAGAGGGAGGACACGTTCATGTAATTCCAAGGCACTTTTCCAGACTTAAGTGTCTGCAGGGTCCACGCAAATTGCATAATGGAACGTAACTGATTCTGGCCATGGTATAACACAGATATTTCATCTTGTACAATATCAACAACAGAAGACACAATATTATCTAGCATGAAAATGCGGGAAGAAAGCATATTAATGCTATTATCAACAACTGCAAGCACTTTTTCCAAATTAGCCTGATCAATGGCGCTAAGGCCTTTTGCCGCCTCAATCTGTGAAGTCTTCCAGATTTAATTATAAATCACATATATCCATCTTTTAGACCTACCACTAGCCGGGCCTTTTATGAAATCATTCAAATCTACATCATCTGTAAGCCTGGATAGATGCAGTTTAACTGATGCCAAAGTAGAATGTTTGAGCCAATTCTGACATAGTTTGCCTACTGAATAAGTGGTGGCCGAATGGTCAGTTTCAAAACGAGGATCTGGCCTAACATGAGTAAAGCCATCAGTCAAACCTAGAAAACGACGTTGGCAGGAATCTGCACTTCTGTGCCACACTAGCCAACCCTTTGGGTTCAAACTGGATATATTAAATGACAAATTGTGCAATAAGGTATGTAATTCTCGAATTGAAAAATCAGTAGTATTGCTCCAACCAGAAAATTCTTCCAAATCAGGTAGGGCAGGAGAATTCAACGGTTTTGAAGTAGCCAATCCAAAGCATGTGGTTTGAAAAATGGTAGAATTTAAAAACAACATATGATTTGGGATGAAACATGCACGGTGCAAAGCCTCAGTGCCTTGTACCTGCCAGCTCTTGGAACCGCAAACTGATTTAAGGTCAATGGTTTCCCTCCAGAACTCGTAGCCCTCTACAGCCAACTTGTCTAGAAAGGACTTCGAATACAACAATTTAGCATTGGTAAGTCTAACCTTGGACATGGACTTTTCAAAATAAAAGGACTCGGGATTGGACTGATTAAAGTCAGTAAAATAGGTGTACTTTTTCAAAAAAGTACCCGAACTGCCTTGTAAAGGAGCCGGGCAATGTTCCCACTGTGTATAATTAACAGAACTTCGTCTGGAACTTGTTTTATGCAAAAAATGATTACCAAAATGTTGGAAGCAAAATAAATCAACATAATTAGCAGATTCTAAGTACAAATCTTCAGCATCAAAAGCAGCATAATATTTCAAATCAGAAAACAGCGCTACTATGGCCTGAATATCCCAATCATCAGAACGTATGTTTTGTTTCACTACATCCCCCATGTTCACTCAGAGCACATTAGGGATATTAACAACTTCATTTGGGCCATGAATTTGAAATGTAACCACATCCCACACAATCCCATCAAGGACAGGCCAAGCAGTGATGTTAACAAAAGTTGTCTCTCTTCAGTCTGTGTGCTGAATGTGATGAGGAAAGGGGGGCCAAAGTTCCATTCAGATGCCGAATGCATGCTCTCTCCTCGACATAGTGTCCATTGGCAATTCGAAAAAAATAAAATACAAAACCAATTGACATAAAAAGGTAAATTGAAAAAAGTACCAGCCAAATATATGTCCAAGGGGAAGTTAAAAAATGTTTTTGAAATAGGGTGGCATAAATCGCAAAACGTGAGGGTTTGTTTGAATTATGTGAAACAGTGTCAAATGAAAATCTGGATTCTGTGGCCAAACGTGGTTGCAAATCAGGCATAGCTAAGTCAGTCGGGTAAGTGTAATCAAGTTCAACGTTAGTACCAAAACATTACTTAATAAAGGACTGGAAATTGTAGGCATCTCAATGGCCACCTCTGGCTCAGGATCAGAAGTAGTGGCCAAAACAGAATTTCTCACAATCGAAGGACCGGAGACCGCCGGTGTCATACTATGAAGAATCGGCCACTCTGTATATCTTGACATTGTCAATAGAGATAAACCTGCTTTCCTTACGACCTGGAAGTGGTGGTAAAATGACTGTTCTTGTGCCCTTCACTCCAAGCACTGGAACCGGTGTTCGATATGAGGGACCAAATTCTTTCTTGTTATCGATCTTCTCTCGAACCAGTTCTCCAACTTGGAGTAGCCAGCCAACTACCGGGATCTGCAACGCATCATCTGATGTGGAGGGCAAGTGTTCCTTTGCAAGACTGTCTCTCGTCTTTTGTAGATCCTGTAAAACATTGCAATGTTCATCTACGTCAAAGGCCGTGGCTTGGGCCACGCAGTCTAGACCGTCAAGGTCAGGGACATACATCTTGATACCAAAGAGCATCTCGTATGGGGTCCGCCAACCCAGAGACCTTCTAGGGAGATTAATAAGAGCACGCTGCACACCATTGAGATGGGCCAGCCAGTTTCTGCCAGTGCCTATAACTCGAGCAGTCAATGAGTGCTTTAAGTCACGGTTCATTCGTTCCACTACACTATTACCCTCATGTCTGTATGGAGACCAAAACTTGACTTGGACCCCCATCGAAATCATGGCATCCTTGTACTCCTTAGAGGCGAAAGCCGGACCCTGATCCAAATGGAAGGTAACACAGGCAAAAATCCCTACAAAGACACGCAAATCTCTTATGACAGTCCGTGAATTAGCGCTGCGATGGGGCCAGACCCACACAAAGCGTGTGCATGAATCAACTGCTACTAAGATGTACTTATACGCAGTATCAGAAGAAAAAGGACCGAAGTGATCTAATTTATTAGATATGTACAACTGTGTCTGTGGTGGATGCGCAGCAGTCAAAGGCTTGATCTGCTGGCAAATGTCACATTGAAGGACATAATCGCGCGTCTGTTTGTACAGTCCTCGCCACCAGAAACGTTGTTGTAACTGTGAAACAGTGGCCGAGATGCCCGCATGCGCAGATGCCACACCTTCATGTGCCGCTGTAATCAAGACATTCCTGCGGTCCGAGTTAGGAATCAACCGATCCCCGACTCCAGGAAGTTTCACATAAGGAACCTTATCAGGACTTAAGTGGTATGTGTACTTCGAAGGGAAACCCATAGGAATTTTACCTCCCTTCTCAATGGCAGCCACCGCCGCCAAGATGTCATCATCTATCTTACTTTTGGACCGTGTAACTGCTGCAACTAAATATGTAGATACCGCTGATTTAACCGCTTCATCAGCAAGCGAGTTACCACAGCGTGAACTCCAACACGCTGGTGGCCAAGAGTATGAATTACAAACACAAGTCGCAACCGCTCTTTAAGCTCAGCCACTCGGACCCAGATCATTTTATGTTTTATTGTGCTATCCTTGGAATCACGAAAATCATTCTGAATCCAAAAGAACAAGTTCTCATTGTAAGACTGGACACAGTAGTAAGAATCATTCACAATAAGAGTCGTCACACTAGGATCCGCGTACTCTAATGCAAGCAGAAGAGCCTGAAGTTCTGCCAATTGTGCAGTGCAGTCCCCTAGAGTCTGCGTATGCACGACTCCGGACTTGAACTCATCGTTCACCATGGCACCGACCACAATGGCGCATGCGGAAACCTAGGCAGTTTAGAGCCATGCGCAACCTGCGCCGAACCATCAGTGTAAATGATGCAATGGAAATCCTCCAAAGGCCGCATAGCTAAAGGAGCTGGATGAACAAATTCATACTGTAAATACTCCTGCGACCGTAATGAGGCGTCAAAAATGAACGTGACATCTGAGGACGTCAAGGAGGCAGCCCATTGTATCCACCGAGGGTGCAAAGCTTTCGAATTTGGAAGACTGGATTTCGTAACTGCCTCCAAGGCAAGACACGGGGTAACAACCAACATGTGCTTTCCCTGTGACAGAGCACGTTCCTTGAGAATCGCCATCTGTACAGCCGTCAAAACTTTCTCCACAGTGGAAAATCGCATTTCAGCCGAAGTGTACAAGTGTGACTTGTAAGCAATAGGTACTGTGTCTCCTTCGTCGTTAAAAGTAAGGTACGTGAAACCCACCGTCCCAGGGATGATTCTTATCACCAGGTTGGTGTGGTTGTCACAAGTCTGTAAGAAGCGAGCAGATCAGCTTGGTCACAGTAAAAAGAGGGTTATTCATAGGTGACACACATGTTTCAATTACACCTTGATATTCAAATTGTTCAAGGATTGCCATGACGGAAGCCTTTGCATCACGTCGAATGGGATAGAGTGGTTGAGGCTGCGGCTGAAACCGTAAAGGAATCACATGGTTACGTACTGCACCAAAGCTTGAATACCGCTAATGGAGACCACATGTAGTCGTCTCAACTCTGCCACGTTACATGCACCGTGCAGAGGATGAGGTGTAAATCCAACCAAAACAGTTCAACTAGCGCCTGGAATGGACAAAGGACCTAACCTCGGAGCGGTCAAAGAATGGGGGAGGGCACAAGCCAAACCAAACTCTATGCTGCCAAGCAGCAATAGGTACTTCCAGTGCCCTGTACGGAGTATATTCATTCTGTACAGGAGAGGGAGTGTAATTGTGGAACACACCAGAATTCGCGTCCACAGCCGGAAATGTCACCCACGAATAAAAGATTTCGTATGGCTAAGCTGTCTCCGCACTCACCACCATTATCACGGCCATGCCATCAACTGGGACTTGGTAATCCAGCAAATGATTGCGCACTGCAATGCGACTATGCTGCGGAATGTCCACGGCAGCCATGACGGCACAGAAATACAGAAGAACAAAGTAAACTTTGTAGCACAACTGGGTAGTAATTCAAGGAAACCATTTAGTAAGAATCAAGCTTGAAAAGGACCTATTTCATAAATAGGTAAGTTTTTCCGACACTACCGTTTTCCGGAAACGACAGCGAAGGGGTTAAGGAATGAATGATAAACTACTCAAGTGTCATGATATAAGACCTCCAGAAACGTTGGGCGCCATGTAGCAGGGATTCCATTCTCCTATAGAACTGTGCATAGAGATTTGGAACCTCAGTGAATTAGGATGGCCCAAAACTCACCTTAGTATCCAAAATCCCCTTACCGAGCTAGCTACAGAGTATCATTGGTCATAACAAACTCCCAATGTTTAGACAAACCAGAACATGAACTTAGAATACCTCAGGTCACGTGGAACACATAGACACTCTTTCGTTATATAATCATTTCAAACCAGAACGTGGAGTAAATGAGGACGCGTGCATATTTGAAATATTTATTTACAAATGCAGGGTTCTCAAATGCAGTATCTTAGATAATACAAGCAAACATATTATAACGAGCAAAGTTATCAGCATAGTTATTAGTCCATAAAAAGAGAAAGGTGACAACATGCTAAAATGTTGAAATGAATAGGAGTTAACAACACCTAATTCTCACCCTCCCTAACTAGCATATTATATTATATCTAAGAAGGTCTCTTTGGGCTTTAGCAGGGCGACCCCATACCTCAATCGCTCAGTGGCAGAGCATCACATCATCTTCCACCAGCTCTCTGCATGCGAAGCACCATCAAGTGTGTTCATCTGCTCTTGTGCAGAGCAATATAAAACGCGCCTAAAGCCAGATTTGCCAGCAGCTGCATTTATGTTATGTCTAGGGAAGTGCGAAGATCAGACCTTACAATAACACTGTGTTTACTCATCCTTCAAGGCTTCAGGACTCACTATACAGACACTGTTATGCCAAGCAATGTTATCAGAGCAATAACATATTATTCTCGTATAAATCACAACGCTCTTCTAGGCTGAAAGCTAAAGCAACAATTATGTGTCGTGTGCAGACGCAGCAAAAAGGTAAAATAGCGTTTAAATAATTAATAAGCTCATGCTAACTTAACACGGTATATAGGTAAACAGTAACTATATGACACACTCATCCATTCACTCAGGCAGTACCCATACACTCATGCTGTGCAATCAACACTAAGGGGAGCACAAATTGTGCACTGCAGTCGCGATGCCAGTAGTACCAGGAACATGCAACCACTAACCTCGGAAGGTCATCAGCAGGAACGATGATACGCAGACAGCCCCCCTTCTTCCCCTGAACGCAACCACACACAGAGTGAAGTAAACATGACTATGCGTCAATGCATCCCGGGGAAAAGGGAAGTGGATAAAATAGGAAACACTGCGAAATAGACAGCCCCTCTCGTCCTGCTTCTGTTTCATCAGATATAGACATTCATCACAGAAGAGTAGGAGTCTTCTACAAGGGGGAACTGCATATAAGGAGGAGATAAAGTACCAGACGTTTAGGCGTCAGCAGAGAGAAGCCTTTCAGACCACACGTAAGGCAAAATATTCTCACAAGAATATTGTTAGAACTGGCTATTTCTGGTAGGCTAAGGCTGACGCCAAAGCCAGGCAGAAACCACCATTCTAGTCAGGGCAAGGAAGTCACACGCCAAGATAACCTCTGCTCACCCCCTTGGTAGCTTGGCACAAGCAGTAAGGCTAAACTCGGAGGCAATGTGTAAAGCATTTGCGCCAGCGCACAACAGCAACAACATACTAGGCACACCACAGAAGAGACTCCACACAAGGTTATTATAAAAATAACTTTTGTATTGTAAAAACACATCAGATAAAATCACACATATACATTGTGCCAACTGGCACAGGCAATATTCACAGGGATTATGTACACAAGACAGGGCCACAAGGGCCACTGTCATATTCAGATATAGCACTTCTAGATAAGAAATAATAAAACATAAAATGGTAATCACAAAGATAACAACCAGTAACCACTGGTAACAGGAACCAGGACCTTACTAGGACCACCTGTACTAAGAAAGAAGAACCACCTAAGTATCACACAGCATTAGGGGTCTAAGAAAGAATACATTACTCATGATGCAATAAACCTACATTCAGAGGAGTAGAAAAGACAACCACCTAAGAATAACCACATTTAGGGGCATAAACCAGAACACCTTACCCATGATGCATGAACACATTCAGAGGAGTAATAAGGAGAAACACATGATGACTAAACATTCAGAGGTGTTAAGAATAGAGCACATGATGCAATAAAATCACATTCAGGGGTGCAGCGCAAGAAGACACATGATGACTAAACATTCAGAGGTGCAGCGCATGGAAAGGAAGACACATGATGCAGTAACACATTCAGAGGTGTTAAGAATAGGGCACATGATGCAATAAAATACATTCAGGGGTGCAGCGCAAGAAGACACATGATGACTAAACATTCAGAGGTGCAGCGCATGGAAAGGAAGACACATAATGCATAAACATTCAGAGGTGCCTAATAAATCAATAGCGCAAAAACACACAGTAGGCAATTACTATTTAAAAGCATAGAAATCACATTGCGCCTACCCTACATAAGCCACTACCTGTGGCAGTCCCTAGGCCAACTGGCCTTGTTGGGGCAAGGATGCCCTGGGTCCAAAGTCAGGGCGCGCTGCCATGCAGCGCCAGTCCAAAGTACAAAAAGCCTAAACGTGGCAGGTGCCCACTACGTGCTGGGCACCTGGAGAACAATAAAACTGCGACAGGGTCCTCACTGACCCTTGGGCGCAAACTGCGCCTTGCTGGAGCCACACAGGCTCTAAAAACAGACACTGTGGCCAAACGTTGGAGCCCTCAGGCTCTAAAAACAATGATGCCCCCATGAACCTCTCTAGGCTCACGCACGTTGGGGCGACCCACTGCCAGCTGGGGCCGCCCTTGAAGGCTTTGCAATGCGTTGGGGCGACCCACTGCCAACGGGGCCGCCCTTGAAGCCCTCGTCGCTTCGTTGGAGTCCCACACGGGGGACTCGGTCACCGATACTGCCCCGGGTTGTTGGAGCCTCTACAGGCTCTGTGCGACGTTGGGGCGGCCCACTGCCAGCTGGGGCCGCCCTAGTGCTCTCGCTCCCGGTGCCACCCTCCGGCACCAACAACCGCCGCGTCGAGCCCCCCCCTAGCCCTTCCAACTCACCGGGCTGTCTTCGGGGCGGGGCTCCTCCGGGCGGCGGCTGCACGCGAGGGCTCTCTGCTCCTGCCGCCGGCTTCACGGTGGCGTCGGGGGAATCTCCGGTCTCCCTCTGCACACGGGAGACCGGCAACGATCCTCAGAGCTTCCCCCAGGCAGGGGGAAGCGGGAACAGCCCTCTCCCGGCCGCCATCACTCGTCCTCCTTCTCTCCCCCGGGCAGCCTCTCTCCTCGCGGGCTGCGGGGGCGGGACTTCCGGCCGGCCGCGCTGGGATTGGCCGGCCGGCCATCCACTTCCGGGTCGCTGCGGGCAGCGCAGCGGCCCTTCTCCTTTAGGCAGGCAGGCGGGGAGGCATTTTAAAAGATCGGCAATACCGGCGTGGGCAGCCGAAGTTTAAATAAAGTAACAAATAAGCGAGGTGGGCACTCGCCAGGCTGGCAAAGCGCTCCTCAGCGCTAGAATCAAAAATAAAGCGCTCGAAAGCGCTATGGGCAATAAAGTGCTCCCAAAGCGCTAGAATAAAAAGTAAAAAGGGTCCTTCCAGCAATGCAGCTCCACCATGCTGCACAAAGGTCCAGAGAGTCCCAGGGGGCAAAGCAAAGTCCCCCCCATCAGCCCAGCAAGGCAGAGGGGTCCCCCAGGAGTCCAGGAAAGTCCATCAGGTGCCCAGGGCTGGGCAGAGCCAGGGATTCCCCTTAGCTCAAGCAGCAGCAGCCCCTGGCAGATTCAAGTTGAAAACAAGAACAATTTGGAAGGGGATACAACCCCTTTTTATACAGTGCAAAACCTTTAAAGTCCTTTGAAGCAGGCAGTGTGAGAACCAGCTGGACTGGTTTAGAGGGAAGTCCCCTTCAGTATCAGGGACAGAGGTGTCAGTCGCCCAGCGGGAGGTGGAGCCAGCTTTGTAGTTACACAGGAACAGCCCTTCACTATCAGGTGCCATCTCCTCCCACTTCCCTGGCAGCAGATGCTGCCTTTCATCCATGGGCTGACTCAGACAACCTCCTGGGCTCTCCAGCCCCTGTCATCCTCAAACCAGACAGTCAATCCACAAGCAGGCCCATGCACTCTGGGCCAGGCTCACCAGCCAATCACACGCTAGCACCAACTTACACAAATATGCCAACTTCCAAAAGTAGGACTTCTAGACTAGACACAGCCATGTCGCATACATCATTTTGCGGCATTCATTCTCACGAGTTCTCTCATACCAAACTCGCCCCTGCACTCCCCACGCATCAGGAACTACCATGGGCATACATATTCCCCATTCATTCCTATGGGAGGGCAGGTCACTCACCATTCATCCACAGAGAGCTCAAGCACTTTACACTGTACCACAGTGAAAAAGTGCGCAGAGGCCTAAAATCACAAATACCAGGTTCCATAAATAGGCTAGGAAAACGCAAAAAGTCTAGGGGTGAACCTGCCTAATGGGCCGGGTCCAACACAACCCCCTTCCAGCCAAAACGCAGGGTAGACCAATCACACCACTGATGGGCTTCACTGCTTTGGGCGACAAAACCACGGACACGGCCTTGCACAGCAGGGACATCGTCCAGTTTTTCGCCACTCTGAACCTACATGGTTTCCTCCAAATAATAACTCTCTGACTCAACTAGGGTACCCCACTGGTACACACTAGTCATCCACAGCCAAGACCAGGCCATAGGCCATCCAAATCACAGGTCCTAACTAATCCACAGAGTGGGGGGTAGTAACCCCTGGCATACAATAGCCATTCTCCACTCTCTCTCTCAGTGTAGCTACAACTACCACTGATCCACCAACCTAGGGACCATACCCTCAAGTTGACCAGAGGTCACGGGCAAGAATGCCCCACCCTACCTCTACTTCTGGGTTTCCGCACCCTCACAGAGAAGCACTCACAAGAACACAATTCTCCTACCAGATCAGGACCTCACTCCATCACTGGTCTACCACCTGGAAACTATTTCACTTCTGAGGTACAAAGCACACAGCACAGTTCCTCTTCAAGCAGGTGGGGGGACACAGCACACAGCAAAGCCCCCTTTCCTCTACCTTAGTGAAAACAACAAACTGCAGGTGAGCCCCAGAACACACAGCAAGGGCAGCCCCCTCAGTCTCTTCAGCTGATCCACTTTGGTAAAGATTCCTCTTGACTTAGAAGTTTCCTAATCTCCCAACCTAAGATCTAAACCCTCAGGTTACACCGGGGTCAGAAGTAAGGACACCGTCCCTCTGCACCCCCTTCCAGTTCCAGTATGCCTCAGGCTAGACAGAGCACACGCCAGTGGCGTATCAGTGACACACTTTCCTCCAGTACTCCTTCCAGGTCAGGCCACACCCCAACCTGGCTTTCCCCCCTCCTCGGGGAACGACCTCCAGAGGCCCCACAAATGGTCAAGCATTCTAGACGGTCAAATGCTCAGCGAGCCAGGACTTCTGCACCCTCCACTTAGGAGCGGTACTGCCCAACACTAGGACCGCCGGAGTTCTGGTTACAGAC
This sequence comes from Lissotriton vulgaris, assembly GCF_964263255.1. Classification (NCBI taxonomy): domain Eukaryota; kingdom Metazoa; phylum Chordata; class Amphibia; order Caudata; family Salamandridae; genus Lissotriton; species Lissotriton vulgaris. Next base: position 65,974 of record NW_028243412.1, read on the forward strand.
ACTCCCCGTCCTCTAGACACAGGAAGATCCTCCTCAAATGACCTATGTACAGCTTAGGCCCCTGACCTGGCGCTCCCTTAAGGAACCCTCCAGGCCCTGAGATAGGGTTTCAGGCCAACGTGGGACACACCGTCCCACACTCACTCCGCCTCCACTGAGACAGGGCTTGAGCCCCTACACCCCTACCATACTACTGGGACCAAGCTGGGTTACACATGAACCTCTTCCCCTTTACAGGATCATCAGATACACAAGCCACTCCTTTTGGAACCACTCCCTAATGCCTCTGCAAGACATCTAGCACACCGCCAGACATCCACCTTCCTGTCCAGTGCCTCTGCAGGACCTCCTGCACACCACCAGAGGTACACCTCTCATGCAAGCTTTTTAACAAAAAGAAAACTCACACCAACTCCTCCAGTTCAGCACATCACTCATTCGCACAAACCCCCCCCTCGGACTGGTAAGGCAGTTACTACCACCCCTGATCACTCAACCTGACCACACGTGACACAGGTACCAAACTCTGGGAGCGGGGAATGGGAATTAACACACTGGACACATTAAAGCTGCCACCACTGGATCCTACCACACTGGGGAATCCAGACACACACACTACACTCAGGGAACAACCACCCTCCTGAGCTAGTCATTTCTCCTCACACTCCCTCTCTTCCATCTACCCACACAGGGACAGGATTTGGGATTGGACATTGGACCCAGCAAGGGATTCCTAAGCTATGGGAACCTCCCCCTCTACTGGCGTCCTGCCCTATCACTTTCTCTCATCTGCCACTAAACATAAAGCGCAGAAACACATTTGAAAATGACACTCTTGAGGAAAAAAAATCAAAAACAATAATCCCAAACATGTGACTATCTGAAAAAACAATTGTAGAGTTTTGTAATGTAGCCAGTTGTCGCTATGGCACTGCGCAAACACAAGTTCCAAATCTGCACCGCTGACCAACAATGTTAGAACTGGCTATTTCTGGTAGGCTAAGGCTGACGCCAAAGCCAGGCAGAAACCACCATTCTAGTCAGGGCAAGGAAGTCACACGCCAAGATAACCTCTGCTCACCCCCTTGGTAGCTTGGCACAAGCAGTAAGGCTAAACTCGGAGGCAATGTGTAAAGCATTTGCGCCAGCGCACAACAGCAACAACATACTAGGCACACCACAGAAGAGACTCCACACAAGGTTATTATAAAAATAACTTTTGTATTGTAAAAACACATCAGATAAAATCACACATATACATTGTGCCAACTGGCACAGGCAATATTCACAGGGATTATGTACACAAGACAGGGCCACAAGGGCCACTGTCATATTCAGATATAGCACTTCTAGATAAGAAATAATAAAACATAAAATGGTAATCACAAAGATAACAACCAGTAACCACTGGTAACAGGAACCAGGACCTTACTAGGACCACCTGTACTAAGAAAGAAGAACCACCTAAGTATCACACAGCATTAGGGGTCTAAGAAAGAATACATTACTCATGATGCAATAAACCTACATTCAGAGGAGTAGAAAAGACAACCACCTAAGAATAACCACATTTAGGGGCATAAACCAGAACAACTTACCCATGATGCATGAACACATTCAGAGGAGTAATAAGGAGAAACACATGATGACTAAACATTCAGAGGTGTTAAGAATAGAGCACATGATGCAATAAAATCACATTCAGGGGTGCAGCGCAAGAAGACACATGATGACTAAACATTCAGAGGTGCAGCGCATGGAAAGGAAGACACATGATGCAGTAACACATTCAGAGGTGTTAAGAATAGGGCACATGATGCAATAAAATACATTCAGGGGTGCAGCGCAAGAAGACACATGATGACTAAACATTCAGAGGTGCAGCGCATGGAAAGGAAGACACATAATGCATAAACATTCAGAGGTGCCTAATAAATCAATAGCGCAAAAACACACAGTAGGCAATTACTATTTAAAAGCATAGAAATCACATTGCGCCTACCCTACATAAGCCACTACCTGTGGCAGTCCCTAGGCCAACTGGCCTTGTTGGGGCAAGGATGCCCTGGGTCCAAAGTCAGGGCGCGCTGCCATGCAGCGCCAGTCCAAAGTACAAAAAGCCTAAACGTGGCAGGTGCCCACTACGTGCTGGGCACCTGGAGAACAATAAAACTGCGACAGGGTCCTCACTGACCCTTGGGCGCAAACTGCGCCTTGCTGGAGCCACACAGGCTCTAAAAACAGACACTGTGGCCAAACGTTGGAGCCCTCAGGCTCTAAAAACAATGATGCCCCCATGAACCTCTCTAGGCTCACGCACGTTGGGGCGACCCACTGCCAGCTGGGGCCGCCCTTGAAGGCTTTGCAATGCGTTGGGGCGACCCACTGCCAACGGGGCCGCCCTTGAAGCCCTCGTCGCTTCGTTGGAGTCCCACACGGGGGACTCGGTCACCGATACTGCCCCGGGTTGTTGGAGCCTCTACAGGCTCTGTGCGACGTTGGGGCGGCCCACTGCCAGCTGGGGCCGCCCTAGTGCTCTCGCTCCCGGTGCCACCCTCCGGCACCAACAACCGCCGCGTCGAGCCCCCCCCTAGCCCTTCCAACTCACCGGGCTGTCTTCGGGGCGGGGCTCCTCCGGGCGGCGGCTGCACGCGAGGGCTCTCTGCTCCTGCCGCCGGCTTCACGGTGGCGTCGGGGGAATCTCCGGTCTCCCTCTGCACACGGGAGACCGGCAACGATCCTCAGAGCTTCCCCCAGGCAGGGGGAAGCGGGAACAGCCCTCTCCCGGCCGCCATCACTCGTCCTCCTTCTCTCCCCCGGGCAGCCTCTCTCCTCGCGGGCTGCGGGGGCGGGACTTCCGGCCGGCCGCGCTGGGATTGGCCGGCCGGCCATCCACTTCCGGGTCGCTGCGGGCAGCGCAGCGGCCCTTCTCCTTTAGGCAGGCAGGCGGGGAGGCATTTTAAAAGATCGGCAATACCGGCGTGGGCAGCCGAAGTTTAAATAAAGTAACAAATAAGCGAGGTGGGCACTCGCCAGGCTGGCAAAGCGCTCCTCAGCGCTAGAATCAAAAATAAAGCGCTCGAAAGCGCTATGGGCAATAAAGTGCTCCCAAAGCGCTAGAATAAAAAGTAAAAAGGGTCCTTCCAGCAATGCAGCTCCACCATGCTGCACAAAGGTCCAGAGAGTCCCAGGGGGCAAAGCAAAGTCCCCCCCATCAGCCCAGCAAGGCAGAGGGGTCCCCCAGGAGTCCAGGAAAGTCCATCAGGTGCCCAGGGCTGGGCAGAGCCAGGGATTCCCCTTAGCTCAAGCAGCAGCAGCCCCTGGCAGATTCAAGTTGAAAACAAGAACAATTTGGAAGGGGATACAACCCCTTTTTATACAGTGCAAAACCTTTAAAGTCCTTTGAAGCAGGCAGTGTGAGAACCAGCTGGACTGGTTTAGAGGGAAGTCCCCTTCAGTATCAGGGACAGAGGTGTCAGTCGCCCAGCGGGAGGTGGAGCCAGCTTTGTAGTTACACAGGAACAGCCCTTCACTATCAGGTGCCATCTCCTCCCACTTCCCTGGCAGCAGATGCTGCCTTTCATCCATGGGCTGACTCAGACAACCTCCTGGGCTCTCCAGCCCCTGTCATCCTCAAACCAGACAGTCAATCCACAAGCAGGCCCATGCACTCTGGGCCAGGCTCACCAGCCAATCACACGCTAGCACCAACTTACACAAATATGCCAACTTCCAAAAGTAGGACTTCTAGACTAGACACAGCCATGTCGCATACATCATTTTGCGGCATTCATTCTCACGAGTTCTCTCATACCAAACTCGCCCCTGCACTCCCCACGCATCAGGAACTACCATGGGCATACATATTCCCCATTCATTCCTATGGGAGGGCAGGTCACTCACCATTCATCCACAGAGAGCTCAAGCACTTTACACTGTACCACAGTGAAAAAGTGCGCAGAGGCCTAAAATCACAAATACCAGGTTCCATAAATAGGCTAGGAAAACGCAAAAAGTCTAGGGGTGAACCTGCCTAAGGGGCCGGGTCCAACAAATATCATAGCAGTTTTTGCCGTTGAAAAGAAGAGGAGAATTCAACACCCAATATAAAAGGATACAGTCAAAAACCTCCTCCTGGTTTCTTTGAAGGTTACCAAGGAAGTGCTGTGTGCAATTGGTGCAGAAGCCAGTAACAAAGGAAACCACAATACCAAAATCAGCAAGGTTTATATGCTCCAAAGCAGAAGCGCTCCTGGGCTTATAAGTAAAAACAAAATCAGGAAGGATATACGCATCCCTGCGCTTGTATGGATAAACAAAATCAGCAAGGATATAAGGACTCCTGCGCTTATATGTATAAACAAAATCAGCAAGGACATGCACCAAAACAAAAACGCTCCTGCGTTCATGAGTATACGCAAAATCAGCAAGGAGATGCTCCACTACCGTTATATTTTGTGGAGACCAATAGGAAGCACAGCCAAGCGGTTCGCCTAATTACCTGAAGAGGAAGTTCACTCGGGCTTCCCGCGGTGGGACTGGGAAAACTTGCAGCGCCCTGCAGTGATCGCAAGGCAAGGAATTGCTTTCAGCCCGGGGAAGGGTTGAAATACCGCAAGGTACGGTGGCTTGGCCAACAAGCAAAAATAAACCACCTTCTTTTCGCAGCTCTCACAACTGCAACCCGCTAGAGGACGAAAGGGGGAACAGGGACGAATAAAAGCACGGAGTCCTGATAAGATACGTCCATTCCTGGCAATTGCTAGTGCCAGCCTGGAATTAGTTTGTCAAGCCCTGATCCTGTAAACAGGAGGGGCTTTGTAGCTCCGTCCGGAGCATCCGCTTCTGGTGCGGAGAAGACAAGGCATCTCGGGGTTGTAGTGCCTTTTGTTCCATTTGCCCCCTGGTGTTCTCCAGCGGGTATAGCACTCATTCCCATTCATACTGTGGATAGTAAAGGAACGGAAAGGAGTGCCCAATGCTCTGCTTCTAAGGGGATGAACCATGATCGCTACAACTGCATGTACCATGATGCAAAGGAGTAAACTTTTCTGGGTTAAGATGTAGAGTATGGCGTACCCTTTTCCCTGCCCAAATTGTTTTTCATGACCTCCTCTACCATTTATCACACATTCCTAATGTTCCTTTTAGTAAAAGTTGCAATCCGGCCCATTGATTAAATTTTATCCAGCCCCAGCCGGAGATTACGGCTCGAGCCGGAGAGTACGACACTAGCCGGAGAGTACGGCCCGAGTGCAGATGTAAAGTTAGGAGTCGTAAGTGCATTCTGTGAATAGTGAATACCAAAAATCGTAAGTGCCTTCTAGGAATAGCAAAAGTAGTAACTTTAGGATTTTGTCTCAGATTAGTTCTGTGAATCAGCCCCACTGTGAGGTAAGCAAAGAGCCAGTGGACTTCTCTGATCTGTGTGTGTGGATGAATATTTGCAATGGCTAAAACTCCCATCAGACCTTGTCCCCCACACACCTTTTCCCACAGCAAAAGCCTATCTGTAACTCAGCTTCCCTTACAGTGAGTGGGTATGTACTTGCAAGAGGTGTGACACTGATGACTGGTGCCTTTTTGTCCACAACTCCTAGCAGGGCCTAGTGGCCCAGAAGACCGGTCTCCAGTGCCAGTCATGTTGTCAGTACTTTTCCACTCACAGTGATGGAAGAATACTACCAGGTTGGCTTGTTGGGATATGTGGGAGGAGGAGGATTTGCACTGGCGTCAATTCCCATCATGCCCTGTCCTCCACACACCTTCCAAGCCAGCCCAAACAGCACACCTACAACTATGCAGTCCCTGAGAGTAAATGGAAATGTACTGGTGAGATGGCTGACACTGAGGATTGGGTGTTTATGGGAGTTGTGTGCAAGTCAAACACCAGTCCCCAGTGTCAGCCATCTTGCCAGTACTTTTCCACTCACCAACAGGGACTGCATGGCCCCATGTGTGCTGTTTGCGGTTGGTGGGAAGGTGTGTGTTTGACAGCGCCTGATGGTAGATATAGTTAGAGCAGACACTCCCCCTCCCGGCAGCCCAACCACGCCATCAGGAAGAGTGATGTCCTGACAATGAGTAAAGTGCACGTTCAAAGATGTCTGACACTGTTGCCTACTGTTTGTTTTATCCCCAACTCCCATCAAGGCCTTGTGCTCCAATTTATTTAATACATGTAACCTTATTCTTTAAAATTATATTTGCATCAGTTTCAATTAATTCTACACATAAATGTTTGTAATCCTTAATACACAAAAAGTAAATGCAAATATTATACTTTAGATGGGATTGTTTCAAAATAAATCTTTTAAAAAATAATTTCATTTTAATTTAAATTAATTAAACATTAAAATGAAATAAAGTTGATAATACACCAGCTTTTTAAAAATTATGTTCTACATTTAAAATAAATTTACAGACATAATTCATTTACATAAATATTTAACATAATAATATTTATAATTTTTTTTGAAGTCTTATATACTTTTTATATTTCTCCTGCCTTTGCCACAGAGAAATACCTGCATCTGTGGAAATGTACTAGTAGTAACTTTACAGTATTTAATTCATTTAAATATACTGAATCAAATTAGAAATTTGTATTTAAATAATTATTTGTAAAAGTCCCAGCTAAAGTAAAATATTTACATGTACTTATTAAGTATGACACAGCTATATATAGAAATAATTCAAATTAATCAAATAATTTTTTAGAGAGTTAGGATTATTCTCAGTTTAGGAGTAGTAAAGTTAGGACTCCTAACTTTAGGACTCCTAAATGCCTTCTGTGAATGCCGAAAGTCCTAAAGTTAGGATTTTTCTCAGTTTAGGAGTTGTAAAGTTAGGAATCCTAACTTCTGGGAATACAAAAATGAGTAAGTGCCTTCTGTGAATACCAAAATGAGTGAGTGCCTTCTGTTAATACCAAAATGGTAGTACGTTTAGGATTTTGTCTTAAGTTAGTTCTGTGAATCATGCCCACAGAGTCCTCCTACTTGTGTCTTAACTGGTAACAGTCAAAGCAATAGAATTGGAAATGGGATGCCCGGGACCACTGCCCACCTGAACCTCCTCCCTGTTTCTCAGAAGGGCCATTGCAGCCCTTTCCCGATTTTACTTTGGGACCTGTCTGTGTCACCTTGGACTTCTCCTTGACTCACCCTCTTTGGAATAACTCCCAGGTTATTTCTATTGAACTCTGGTGCCAGCGATTCAGCTCCATGACAAGCTCCCTAGGTCTAGTGAACCTGCTGTCTATTGGGTTTTGGCTTGGCTCTGGAAAACAATGACTAAACCTTTGCTCTCTGGAAAACAAATTGTAGCTCCTCAAAAGTGTTTACTTCATGACCCTTCACACAACCATACAGTGCATTGATGAAATACTTCACAAAATCTACTGAAGACTGGTGGGGCAGTTTCTGGCTGTCCCTGAACTTCAGCTTATAATTTACAGGGTTGAGTCTCCACACTTTTGGATAATGGTAGCTTCATGGGGGAGGGGAGGGGTATTTCAGCCTATCACCCTTCCCTAGGGCCATTAAAGAATCCCTCCCCTCTTTAGGTATGTGCTTCCACAGACTGGCACCCCAATCTTCCTCAGGGACCCTCTGCATTTCTAAGTCTACCGTGTAGGCCTCAAATCACTTATCTATGTCGCCTCCTACTATAAGGCTAGACACCAGGGGGCATATTCTCAAGGGGATATAGTCGCATTAGAGGCATTTTTCTGCCCCCAAAGCGGTGATATTTTTATTGCCTTATTCTCAAGCTGTCGCTAACAGCCATTAGCGACAGCTTTCAGGCGATAGCGGCCGCTAATAAGATCTTGAATGATGTTAGTGGCAACTAACGCTAATCATATGCAATGTAGGTGTTCCCATGTTAAAAGGCACGCTAACCCCACTTCGCGATATTCTCAATGATTCCACAGACTAGCGATGCGATAAAAAAACACACGCTGAGGCCCGTTAGCTGCTGGAACTTAAGACCAGAAAAGAGGAGGTCTTAAAAATGGTGATAAATAGCAGTATATAAGGAAGACTAGCCCAGAGCCTCATCTGAAGACCCACTGATGCCATGGAGGTACTAATCATGCAGCTTGGAGCACCAAGAAGGCCACAACAACCACGGCCACTGCCACCACCCCCAGGACCACCACCCAGTCTGCTCCGAATAGGACAGTGTGCCCATCGTCTCAGCCTCTCAGACCTAATGCCAGAGGAAGTCATTGCCCGCTACAGGCTCAAAAGTACATCCATCCGCTGCATTATTTCCTGCCACGGATGGTGGAGATGCGAAGCCGTATCCGCTCTGGATATGATGTAAAAGTTACGGAAGGTCAGGTTGGAGCGTGTGTGGGCGCAGATGCTGCGTGTCTTTGGGGTGGACAGGACTGTGCACCAGTGGAAGCACCGCTGGCAGGATTGCCTGGCCCGTGAGGGTGACCTGCTGGACCACCTTGGAGTCATCGTTGGCCTACAGTGTGGTAAGTTCAAACTCCAAATTTGATTATGAACACTGTAATGTAAAGCTAGAATTTATGTGTGTGACACACTGGTGTCCAAGTGCAAATATGTGGCAGAGTGAGGTGGGAGACGTAATGCGTTCACGCCTAACGTTAACACATCAGAAACACAATGCTGCATCATATTGACAAGCATAGGGTCCAGGTTGGTGTTATCCACTGAGCTTGCCCAACACTTAGCACTGTAGTGCCAAGGCTGGAAGCATTGTGCAATACTCCGTGCAGGACAAAGATTGTTTGTGCACAGTGACTGTAGATGAACAATCCAAGGCATTGTTTCGGGGACCTGTGTGCTGCACAAAAGGAAGTGTAAAAATGCTGTGTACATGAATATTGGTACGTTTGCTACGCTTCCGTTGTACATAGGCTACGTGTGATAATGTTTGAAACATGTCCAATAGATCAAAGGTAAAAGGACATCTCCAGTGTCATACATTACCAACACCTGTGAAACAGCCTTGTGCTATCTGCAGCTATGCAGTCGTACACAGAGCATGTGTAACCTCATGTTGCATGTAGAAATGGGGCCTTGGGAATGTGTTACACAACTAGAATGTGCAAGTTTGCTAGCATTGTCGTCTTGTTTGGCCCGACTCAGCATTCGCAGTGAATGGCAGGCAAAGTAGACCCAATCATTGAGCGAACATGTTACGCAGCTATACAGTTACGAAGCATTGTCTGTAATCGTGATGATACATAAGATGAATATGACACTTGTAATTTCACTTTTGATACCAACACATATTGGGTTTTATGTCTCACAGCTGGACAACTTCTCATCACGCAGGGGGGACATCAACAAGTTCAAGGACCCACACGCCACTGGCGAGTTTGGACATCATATATTGGCATAGTGCAGTGTCATGAATAGCTGGCTAAAGCAGTGGCGTAGTATGCAGTATTAGTGTCTATCACATGTACCTTGCCTACAGTGTGATGATGTTTTGACGAAGTCATAAGAATGTATGAATCAGTAGGTCAGGGTGGAGCTGTGCATTTGTCTTCCAGTTGTAACTTTGCACATCCCCAGTCAGTGATATACATATGAATTAGGTCTATGGGTTCTGTCACTACAGCACATGCATGTGGATGACAGAGCAAACTGATAGGATAGGAGAAATGCAAGTGGTGTAGCTAATGAGTAACAGTAGACATGGAATGCATGTTCATCCTTGAATGAGATGACTGTGCAAGTGTGACCGATCATGAACAAAGAGGCTCTGGTTTTCAGGCCATGCGTGCTCAGACACAGGTCGTCCAAATGATTTCACAGGTATGCTGAATACCAGCTTCACAGACGAAGCAGTTTGTAATTCTGAGCCAAGCATATCAATAGCACGTTCCACAAACACCTAGCAAAGATGGCCCAAAGAATCACATAATCTATTCAAGAAGCAAAGCTAGTAACAGCAAAAAAGTTTAATTCAGATTTGCATGATTACCATTGACTGGTCAAAGTTCATACCATATTAAATTGTGTACATAACAAATTGGTGACAAATGTACGTGCCCACATACACAACGGGAAGGGAGGGAAAGTGAAGGAAGTATCAAGGACAGGGTGGGATCAAAGGATATTCAGATTCATTCTGTGACAAGTGTTAATCTCAATTTAATCATTAAGTACATGTGGCCCCTTTAGCCAAAGGGCCACAACATAAGGCTCATAAAGAGTCCAAAATATGACTGATGCACAAAACCAAACTCCGCTTCGGCCGATAAGGTCTTGTTTGGGGTAGGAGATTGGTTGTAGTTGTGTGGTCAACGTTTCGACCCGGCTTAAGGGTAGGAAAGTAGTCCTTCTGCGGGTCTTCTTCAGGACAAAGGAGTTGTGGGTGGGCAACCTCATGGGGAGTAGTTAAAAAGAAATTAATTAGCACACACCCATCCTGTTGATTACTACAAGGAGGGTGGGATAGGGGAATACAAGTTGTAATTAAAACCGTGCTGTCAAAAAGTCTGGTCATAAACCAAGTTTATCTAGTATGAGACAAATACCAGGATATACAGAAAGACGAAAAAGTTCTAAACATTCTAGGGGAAAAGTGTAGGTTTAAGACACTACACGGTATCTATGAGAGCTTAGAAGATTAGACTCATCTCAGTGCACACTACTACATATATTAAATCGACCCTAAATAACTATTGGAAGGCCAATATTTGCACAACTTTTGAAGAGGTCATACCTATAGTTTTATTGAAGTTCCTCAGAGCTTCTGATAGAAGGGGACCAGGATCCTTAGCAGTCGTTCATCCGGACTCCTTTAAATTTAAGAAAGGGCATTGTCCATTAATGCACCAAAACAAATGGTCAGGATTATATAGAGTAGAAAACGTTGTCAAGCTTACCACTAGTCTTAATTCTGTTGTATACAGAACGGATCTGTGGTTCAAATTCTCCAACAACTGATAGTAATCAGTTGACAAATCAGATACGTTTATGCTTTGAAAACAGGGAAAACATAAATGTATTAATAGAAGGCACGAGTCCGGTGGCCCAGGTTTTAAATCGAGCACAAATTATAGAAGGCTTACCACTGTGCACTTAATCCTTAGGCAAAAGGATTGGACCTGTTTCTTACACGCTCGTTTGGTGCTGGGCTATCATAGTACTTGGTAAATTTCAAATATTCATTTGCAATCTGTCTGTGCAAGAGGAACACAAAGTCAGAAAAGGGGATTTTAGTAAAAAACGAGGAAATATGTTGAGGTACCTGATAAAACTCAGTATTACCAAAATACAGGACAGGACCTGATTCTAGGGGAACAGCCCTCCGATCATTGTAGAATTCAGGTGGCGTCCAACGCTAATCTTACTGGAGTACTATCTGGCATTTATTTACTGGGGGAATGAAAAAGAGGCATTAATAAGAAATGTCCCGATTTTTATGCGACTTCCCGTGGAACTTACGTTACAAAAAGGCTTACCGCCCATGATGTCGGGGAGGTGTCCCGATCGCGTTTTAACCCGAGGCAACTAGAAAGAAACAATAGAAGCACTACGTTAAAAATGCCCGGTACCCCATGTCTCATTAACTCAACCCAAGGTGATATCGCGAAACGATTTGCCTCTAATCGTATAGCAGATGGCCCGAAAGCGTCCGTAGAGTTGAAACACACCGCGCTGGTCCAAAAGACAGTGTGACCGCGTTCACTTCCTAGTTAGTTTTTTAAGGGGTGGAGCTTTGTTCCAAAACATGATAGAAAACGACGAAAGACTCGCCTAGCCCGATCAGGGTTGTTCATGCTGAACGTCCATATCGAGTAGAGTCAATAATCTACACCTAGTGCATCATTTTAGTGGGGATGTATACGTGCCTGGATTGAAAATCTATATTTTACAGTATTTCCGCTAGGACAGACCGTATTATAGTTACTACCGGCTACATTCAAATTTGGACTGTCCAACCGATTGTATTGGGTTAAGCTCATTAAAATAAGGATCCTGGTCCCTGCTTCTGTTGTGCATGCAGAGAGACTTAGTTTCAAAACACAAAAAGCACAAAATCTAAAACATACAACTTATACATTGTACAACATCAAAACATGTAGAAGTTATTACATTTAAGTCATTCCAAGAGGTAGAGCTCTCATAGATACCATGTAGTGTCTTAAACCTACACTTTTCCCCTAGAATGTTTAGAACTTTTTCGTCTTTCTGTATATCCTGATATTTGTCTCATACTAGATAAACTTGGTTTATGACCAGACTTTTTGACAGCACGTTTTTAATTACAACTTGCATGCCCCTATTCCACCCTCCTTGTAGTAATCAACAGGATGGGTGTGTGCTAATTAATTTCTTTTTAACTACTCCCCAGGAGGTTGCCCACCCACAACTCCTTTGTCCTGAAGAAGACCCGCACCGTAAGGACTACTTTCCTACCCTTAAGCCGGGTCGAAACATTGACCACACAACTACGACCAATCTCCTACCCCAAACAAGACCTTAACGGCCGAAGCGGAGTTTGGTTTTGTGCATCAGTTATATTTTGGACTCTTTATGAGCCTTATGTTGTGGCCCTTTGGCTAAAGGGACCACATGTACTTAATGATCAAATTGAGATTAACACTTGTCACAGAATGAATCTGATTATCCTTTGATCCCACCCTGTCCTTGACACTTCCTTCACTTTCTCTCCCTTCCCGTTGTGTATGTATGGGGAATGCCTTGTAACAGTTTGCATTGTGAAGGACTGCATAGTGAAATTTGCTACAGAGTGACAAAAGTGGATCGAAGACGTGCATGATTGACAATTCTTATGAAACACTGTTTACCTCTCTGGGCTGTAACGCGTCACCTATTGTGAAGTAGTGGTGGAGAGAGGCCCTGTGCCTCATGTCCAAGTCAGTGTTCAGCCACCTGACATGTTACCATGTGTGCTGCATGATGCAGCAGGGATGAAAGTGTGAGTGGGGCTGTCCCATTCTTGCTCCTGTGCTGGTAGGGTAACCTTCTTACACATTAACAAGACCCCTGCACACAGACACCCTTGCACTCTTGTACAAGAGTACCTGTGTTTGCACAGACTTGATGCACTGCACACAGTCACTGGGGGACACACAGGACTGTATATGAGTATCGTACATATGATGCTGCACTGTGTTGCAGGAGAGGATGAGGGTGGCGCTACACACAGAGTGAGAATGCCTCCCTCCTCCGATTCCTTGTGCATGTCCCCCTCAGTCAGGATATGTCACAGCACCATCATTTTACACTGACAGTCTCATTTGGTTGTGACTGTATATTTCCCATGTCATGCACTGGCATGTCATTCTCCAATGCTTGTAGTCACTGATCCTGGATTCAAGATTTTGCTGTGCAGGTCACTCCTTGAATACACATAGTTACGCCAGAGTTTAGGCTCCCACTTTTGAGTGATCTTGTATTCCAGATTTGTATGGAGAACATTAACATAGTCCAAAGGACTCACAAATGTCCATTGTACATAATTTGCAGATAACATGACGCCAGAAAAGACCCATGCCTTCCAGGTGAGGAAGGACCGGTTCCTCCTCATTAAGAAGGTCGTGATAGGGTACCGCAACATTGAACGGAGGTACCAGGAAGACAAGGAAGCTGGCACTTGCAAGTTGGTGCCCGAGGTAGCAACACGTGGGAGAAAAAGTGCCACACAGCCCATCCCAGGACCCTCTGATGTCAGTGGTGGGTCCCAGCATGGACAGGCATTGTCCCGTCCCCCTATAACTTCACACACACACACGGGACAATGCCACCTTCACCTGCTGATTAGGTTGTGACTTTCACTTTGTGGGACAGGAGGACTCTGATGGCCAACAATATTATGCTACTGGATTGGTCA